>NW_022161148.1:0-224606 GCF_008728515.1 Papio anubis | reverse complement strand
CCCGGGTTTACGCCATTCTCCTGCCTCAGCCTCCCAAGTAGCTGGGACTACAGGCGCCCGCCACCTTGCCTGGCTAGTTTTTTGTATTTTTTTAGTAGAGATGGGGTTTCACCATGTTAGCCAGGATGGTCTCAATCTCCTGACCTCGTGATCTGCCCTTCTCGGCCTCCCAAAGTGCTGGGATTACAGGCTTGATCCACCACACCAGGCCTATGGATAGGAATTCTTGTGATTTTTGCACATTGATTTTGTATCCTGAGACTTTGCTGAAGTTGCTTATCAGCTTAAGGAGATTTTGGACTGAGATGATGGGGTTTTCTAAATATGCAATCCTGTCATCTGCAAACAGGGACAATTTGACTTCCTCTTTTCCTAATTGAATACCCTTTATTTCTTTCTCTTGCCTGATTGCCCTGGCCAGAACTTCCAACACTATGTTGAATAGAAGTGGTAAGAGAGGGCATTCTTGTCTTGTGCCACTTTTCAAAGGGAATGCTTCCAGTTTTTGCCCATTCAGCATGATATTGCCTGTGAGTTTGTCATAAACAGCTCTTATTACTTTGAGGTACATTTCATCAATACCTAGTTTATTGACAGTTTTTGGCATGAAGGGCTGTTGAATTTTGTCGAAGGTCTTTTCTCCATCTATTGAGATAATCATGTGTTTTTTGTCGTTGGTTCTGTTTATGTGATGGATTACATTCATTGACTTGTGTATGTTGAACCAGCCTTGCATCCCAAGGATGCAGCCGACTTGATCGTGGTGGACAGGTTTTCTGATGTGCTGCTGGATTCAGTTTGCCAGTATTTTATTGAGGATTTTCGCGTTGATGTTCATCAGGGAGGAATGGCACCAGCTCCTCTTTGTACCTCTGGTAGAAGTTAGCTGTGAATTCATCTGGTCCTGGGCTCTTTTTTGGTTGGTAGGCTACTAATTACTGCCTCAATTTCAGAACTTGTTATTAGTCTATTCAGGAATTCGAATTCTTCCTGGTTTATTCTTGGGAGTGTGTATGTGTCCAGGAATTTATCCATTTCGTCTAGATTTTCTAGTTTATTTGCATAGAGGTGTTTATAGTATTCTCTGACAGTTGTTTGTATTTCTGTGGGGTCAGTGGTGATATCCCCTTTATCTTTTTTTATTGCGTCTATTTGATTCTTCTCTCTTTTCTTCTTTATTAGTCTTTCTAGCAGTCTATCAACTTTGTTGATCTTTTCAAACAACCAGCTACTAGATTCATTGATTTTTTGAAGGGATTTTTGTGCCTCTGTCTCCTTCAGTTCTGCTCTGATCTTAGTTATTTCTTGCCTTCTGCTAGCTTTTGAATGTGTTTGCTCTTGCTTCTCTAGTTTCTTTAATTGTGATGTTAGGGTGTTGATTTTAGATCTTTCCTGCTTTCTCTTGTGGGCATTTAGTGCTATACATTTCCCTCTACACACTGCTTTAAATATGTCCCAGAGATTCTGGTATGTTATGTCTTTGTTCTCATTGGTTTCAAAGAACATCTTTATTTCTGCCTTCATTTCGTGATGTACCCAGTAGTCATTCAGGAGCAGGTTGCTCAGTTTTCATGTAGTTGTGTGGTTTTGATTGAGTTTCTTACTCCTGAGTTCTAATTTGATGACACTGTGGTCTAAGAGACAGTTTGTTGTGATTTCCATTCTTTTACATTTGCTAAAGAGTGTTTAATTTCCAATTATGTGGTCAAGTTTAGAATAAGTGCGATGCGGTGCTGAGAAGAATGTATGTTCTGTTGATTTGTGGTGGAGAGTTCTGTAGATGTCTATTAGGTCCACTTGGTGCAGAGCTGAGTTCAAGTCCTGGATATCTTTGTTAGCCTTCTGTCTCATTGATCTGTCTAATACTGACAGTGGGGTATTAGAGTCTCCCATTATTATTGTGTGGGAGTCTAAGTCTCTTCATAGGTTTCTAAGGACTTGCTGTATGAATCTGGGTGCTGCCTTATTGCATGCATATATATTTAGGATAGTTAACTCTTCTTGTTAACTGAATTGATCCCTTTACCATTATGTAATGGCCTTGTCTATTTTGATCTTTGTTGGTTTAAAGTCTTTTTTATCAGAGACTAGGATTGCAGCCCCTGCTTTTTTTTTTTTTTTTTTTTTTTTTTTTTTTTTTTTTTTTTTTTTTTTGCTTCCCATTTGTTGGTAGATCTTCCTCCATCCTTTTCAGCCTATGTGTGTCTGTGCATGTGAGATGGGTCTCCATGAATACAGCACATTGATAGGTCTTGACTCTTTATCCAATTTGCTAGTCTGTGTCTTTTAATTGGGGCATTTAGCTCATTTACATTTAAGGTTAATATTGTTATGTGTGAATTTGATTCTGTCATTATGATGTTAGCTGGTTATGTTGCCCATTAATTGATGCAGTTTCTTCGTAGCATTGATGGTCGTTACAATTTGGCATGTTTTTGCAGTGGCTGGTACCAGTTGTTCCTTTTCATGATCAGTGCTTCCTTCAGGAGGTTGTAAGGCAGGCCTGGTGGTGACAAAATCTCTCAGCATTTGCTTGTCTGTAAAGGATTTTATTTCTCCTTCGTTTATGAAGCTTAGTTTGGGTGCATATGGAATTCTAGGTTGAAAATTCTTTTCTTTAAGAAAGTTGAATATTGGCCCCTACTCTCTTCTGGCTTGTAGGGTTTCTGCAGAGAGATTCACTGTTAGTCTGATGGGCTTCCCTTTGTGGGTAATCTGACCTTTCTCTCTCACTTCCCTAAACATTTTAAAATTCATTTCAACCTTGGTGAATCTGACAATTATGTGTCTTGGGATTGCTGTTCTTGAGGAGTATCTTTGTGGTGTTCTCTTTATTTCCTGAATTTGAAGGTTGACCTGCCTTGCTAGGTTAGGGAAGTTCTCCTGGATAATATCCTGAAGAGTGTTTTCCAACTTGGTTCCATTCTCCCCATCACTTTTAGGTACACCAATCAAACGTAGATTTGGTCTTTTCACATAGTCCCATATTTCTTGGAGGCGTTGTTCATTTCCTTTTACTCTTTTTTCTCTAATCTTGTCTTCTCACTTTATTTCATTAATTTGATCTTCAATCACTGATGTCCTTTCTTCCACTTGATTGAATTAGCTATTGAAGCTTGTGCATGCATCACGAAGTTCTCGTGCTATGGTTTTCAGCTCCATCAGGTCACTTATGCTCTTCTCTACGCTGTTTATTCTAGTTAGCCATTTATCTAACCTTTTTTCAAGGTTTTTAGCTTCCTTGTGATGGGTTAGAACATGCTCCTTTAGCTCAGAGAAGTTTGTTATTACCAACCTTCTGAAGCCTACTTCTGTCATCTTGTCAAACTCATTCTCCATCCAGTTTTGTTCCCTTGCTGGCGAGGAGCTGTGATCCTTTGGAGGAGAAGAGGCACTCTGGTGTTTGGAATTTTCAGCTTCTCTTCTCTGGTTTCTCCCCATCTTTGTGGTTTTATCAAACTTTGGTCTTTGATGTTGGTGACCTAAAGATGGGGTTTTGGTGTAGATGTCCTTTTTGTTGATGTTGATGCTATTCCTGTTGGTTAGTTTTCCTTCTACCACTCACACCCCTCAGCTGCAGGTCTGTTGGAGATTGCTGGAGTAGAGGCCCACTCCAGACCCTGTTTGCCTGGGTGTCACCAGCACAAGCTGCAGAACAGCAAATATTGCAGAACAGCAAATATTGCTGCCTGTTCCTTCCTCTGGAAGCTTCATCCCAGAGGGGCACCTGCCTGTATGAGGTGTCTGTCAGCCCCTACTGGGAGGTGTCTCACAGTCAGGCTACACGGGGTCAGGAACCCTCTTGAGGAGGCAGTCTGTCTGTTCTCAGAGCTTGAACACCACGCTGGGAGAACCACTGCTCTTTATTGTATATTTTCAAAAGCTGGAAGAGAGGATTTTTTAATATCTCCAACACCAAGAAATGATGAATGTTTGAGGTGATGAATATATTATTTATCCTGATTTGATCATAATATATCATGTACATGTATCAAGATATCACACTGTACTCCATATATACATACAACTATTATGTATCAATCAAAATAATAATTTCTAAAATAAAATAAACATAAACACCAAAAAAAAGTTTAAAGATGCCTGGATTCCTGATGCCATGGAGTGCCTCTGTGGCCCTGGACTGACCAACTGCAAACTTTTTGAACATAAAATATAAATAAACTACTAATAAAATACAAAAGTAAACCAAAAAAGAATGTCTCATGAAAGAGAAAATATATACAAAGAGATAGAAATTATAAAAAGGAACCAAATGGAAATCTTCAAAAATCCACCCACACAAAATAAAATAAACTGTTGCAGCTAATAAATGAATAGAGCTAATAAACCAGCAAAGTTTCAGCATAAAACATGAACATGAATAATCAACTGTATTTCTGTATACTAGCAATGAATAACCTTCAAAAGAAATAAAATTTAATTTACAATAGTATCAAAAAGAATGAAACAGGAAAAAATTCAGCCATGGATATGCAATACTTGTATGCTGAAAACTGAAAAACATTGCTGAAATGAATTTAAAAGACCTAAATAAATAGAAAGACATCCATGAAATGGACTGGAAGACTTAATATTCTTAAAAAGGCAATAATCCATAAATTGATCTACAGATTCAGTGCAATTCCTATAAAAAGCCTTATTGACTATTTTGTAGAAATGGAAAAGCCAATCCTGAAATTCACATGAAATTGCCAGAAACAATGAGTAGCCAAAACTATCTGGAAAAAAAAATGAGCAAATTTGTAGAATCCACACTTTCCTAGTTCCAAAATTTTTGCAAAGTTAGAGTCATAAAATGCCAAGACCAGCTCGATCATGGAGACCCTAACCCAGTGGTGCTAGAGGAATTAGAGACACACACACACAGAAATATCATGTGTGGAGTGGGAAATCAGGGGTCTCACAACCTTCAGAGCTGAGAGCCTCAAACAGAGATTTACCCACCACATATTTATTGACAGCAAGCCAGTGATAAACATTGTTTCTATAGATTATAGATTAACTAAAAGTATTCCTTACAGGAAACAAATTGATGGGCCAAAACAAAGGGATGGGTCTGGCTAGTTATCTGCAGCAGGAGCATGTCCTTAAGGCACAGATCATTCATGCTGTTGTTTGTGGTTTAAGAATGTCTTTAAGTGGTTATCCACCCTGGGTGAGCCAGGTGTTCCTTGCCCTCATTCTGGTAAACCCACAACCTTCCAGCATGGGTGTCATGGCCATCATGAATATGTCATAGTGCTGCAGAGATTTTGTTTATGGCCAGTTTTGGGGCCAGTTTATGGTCAGATTTGGGGACCTGTTCCCAACATGTCCCCCTTGTTTGTATTGCAAAACGATAAAAGCAAAGGCATCTTTGTCACAGTGAGCTACTTCTCACAGGAGTTGGGATCTGTATCTGCAGACTATACAAAGACAGACAACACAGATTAAAAGCACAATAATCATTGAAATCACAGAGCTTCCAAGTGTTTTTTATCCATTTTAATGGGTTACTAGCAGCTAATCTGTCAGCAGCTCCTTCAAGCACTCCAGTTCCTGGCATTAAGGTCAGGTGTGCCTGGGATGCTTTAAATATTTGTTCTTTTAATTTTGCAATATCCAAAGACAAGTTTGTAGAGTATCCTTCTAGATTTTTTTATTCTTTCTCAAATTTTGATCTGATTAAGAGCTGTTAATATTTTCCACAAATCCTTATGTTTAGCTCCTAGAGCAGGCCATATCATTTGAGGTTGATGTGCCACTATACTACCATGTTTCCAGATAATAGGAACTCTTGCTCTACTTCTTACCATTTCTACCGTCTGACAATTTTGTTCAGATCAGCTGAACATAGTGTGGCCATGGCACACAGACTGAGAGTTGTACTGCAAGCTAAACATCCCCTTAGGGGACCAATCAATAATGATTCCATAGGAATTGTTGCGCAGCAACTCTGCCTGTTCTGCAAAGCAATCTTCCTAAACAAGTATGTTCATTTTTTCTAACTGGGTCCAATCCTGTTTACAAATAGGTTTTTGAGGGTGTTATGCCTTAATTATAGGAACACATTCATTATGATAAATACTGAGACCAGAAAGCATGTGTAACTGTGTCATATAGTGATTACATCCAGGCATTATTGCCAGCCAAGATCAATAAATACGCCCAATCAGTATAATTGTTCTCTCTGTCAGCCCTTGTTGAAAGAATACTCATGGCAATGGTGATCACCACTATCATAGCTACCAGTAAATTACTCATTGTGACTGGTTGTCCCGCTTTCCTCAGGTTTTCTTCGTCCATCTGCAACAGTTTCTTAATCTGCTCACCCCAAATTATTATTTAACCTATTTCCCAACTTTCTGTTATCAGATCTCTCCACCAAACCAGTTGTTCTGCTTCTGTCTTTGCAGTTGGTTTCTGTAGATGCTGTTCAGCTGCTGTTGACATCTGGTCTTTAGGCAGGCTCAAAAAATTTAAAGTTAATATTGCTAGATTCAATTGTATATGGGGTGTCCCATAATCCCTATTTCCCCACTTTTTGCTTTTGCAATTGCTGTTTCAGGGAGAGATTCATTCTTTCTACTATGGCCTGTCCTTGAGAATTATATGGGATGCCAGTAATGTGTTTAATATTCCATGTAGAGAAAAATGTAGCTAGAGCTTGGCTAGTATAGCCTGGGGCATTATCTGTTTTTTTTTTTTTTTAATTTATTTATTATTATTATACTTTAAGTTGTAGGGTACATGTGCATAACATGCAGGTTTGTTACATATGTATACTTGTGCCATGTTGGTCTGCTGCACCCATCAACTCGTCATTTACATCAGGTATAACTCCCAATGCAATCCCTCCCCCCTCCCCCCTCCCCATGATAGGCCCCGGTGTGTGATGTTCCCCTTCCTGAGTCCAAGTGATCTCATTGTTCAGTTCCCACCTATGAGTGAGAACATGCGGTGTTAGGTTTTCTGTTCTTGTGATAGTTTGCTAAGAATGATGGTTTCCAGCTGCATCCATGTCCCTACAAAGGACACAAACTCATCCTTTTTTATGGCTGCATAGTATTCCATGCTGTATATGTGCCACATTTTCTTAATCCAATCTGTCACTGATGGACATTTGGGTTGATTCCAAGTCTTTGCTATTGTGAATAGTGCTGCAATAAACATACATTAATAGAAGCTGGAATGCCCATCACCGCAAAACACCGAATCACATTAGTAAGCATATTAAAAGCAGTCAATACCTCAATTACAGCTACAAACTCTACTTTTTGAGCTGAAGTATAGGGCGTCTGGAACACTTTACTTTTTGAGTCAGAATAAGAAGCTTTACCATTACTAGACCCATCTGTAAAAACATTTTCAGGACCTTCAGTTGGTTTAAATTTAGTTATTTTAGGGAGAATCCAATTAGTTAATTTCAAAAATTGAAACAGTTTCATTTTAGAAAAATGATTATCAAGAATTGTTCAGTAACTAAGTCCTCTAAAGGCTCCAGTTTCTCTTTACTCAGCAGCCATTGTTCTATCCAAATTGGCTTACCTGTTAACCATTTTAAAGGTATAGGTTCTGGAGGCTTAAAATGGCCACCATCAAAAATGATATCCTAAACCTTGGCAGGAACTTTGTCTTTCTGCTTGAAGCAGTTCCTTCAAACCTTGCAATTTTTTTCCTAGTCCCATACCAGGGACATACCCCATTTCATGCATCATATGTTGACTTTGAGGGCTATAGAATTGCTTTGGAATTAGAACTTGTGCTCCCCATTGTTGTAATAAAGCTCTTCCTCATAAATTTATAGGTACAGAAGTTATAATTAGTTCAATAGTCCCAGGTTGTCCTTCAGGCCCTTCACAATGCAAAATATAACTACTGTGACATACAGCTTTACCAACTCCAACTGTGTTAAATTGAATTGACCACACAGACAGCCAGTGCTGTAGAGAAATGATTGAAGTATCCACTCCTGTATCTACCAAACCTTTAAATTTCTTTCCCTGAATAGTTCTTTCACAGGTAGGATGTTTATCAGTAATTTGATTCACCCAATAAGCTCTTTTGCCTTGTTTGTGCTTCCAAATCCTCCTGTTCATTTAATTTCACTTTTCCCCATTTCCACATATGGCACAATCAGGAGCTGTGCTATGCACTCTCCTGGCTCTGTTTTCTGGGGAACAGAAGTAGATACAAAAATTTGAATTTCCCCATTGTAATCTGAATCAATGACTCCTGTTTGTACTTGTACCCCTTTTAAATTTAAACTAGACCTTCCTAGAAGTAATCCTATCATCGCAGCTGGCAAGGGTCCACAGATTCCTGTTGGAACTTTTTGCAGGAGTTCCCTAGGCAAAAGTCTCACAGCTTTTGTGTAGCATAAATCTACTGTGGCACTACCAGCTGTGGTAGCAGACAGACATTGTACAGGGGTGAGGGAATGGCCTGAGCCTGAAATGCCCTGGTTTGGAACAGGGCATGGGACAGGCCCTCATGGCATTTCCTGAAATTAGGCTCCCATCGTTATCAAATTTAGAGTGACACTGATTAGCCCAATGTTTTCCTTTTTTAAATTTTGGACATATTTCAGGCTCAGCAGTTTTCTTTTTTCCCTATCTGGCAGCCTGCCTCGCTGACTTTTTCTACATTCTTTTTTAGTATGTTTTTTCCTTTAGTATGTTTAGTATGCTTTGCTTTTTAAAACAAGCTCCAGGAAATGGAGTATTTCCTTTATCCACTCTCAGTCCTGCCATTGCCTGGGCTAGCAGAGTAGCCTTATGCACATTACCTCTGATATCATCACAGGCCTTGATATAGTCAACTAAATATGCTTTCCTGAATTTAAAAGGAAAAGGCTCAAATGTAGCTATATTTCCCTGTTGATCTGAGGGGTGTATTCTAACAGGCAACTGTCAAACCTCTAAATCACCCTCTCTTCTAACTTGCTGAATTCCTGCCTGAATAGAACTCAGAGCAGTTTCTCGAGGTGCTGCTCAATCAGTCACTGGGGCAACTACTTTTCGCCCAGGGTCCTCCAGAAAAGAAAAATCTGGGGGGTCAGGCCACTCTTTTTTCTTCAAAATAAGGAGTGGGTACAGAATGGTAAGGATGAACTTCTTCCTCCTTTGCCGCTTTAGCTTTAGCTGGTAAACAAACCTGCTCTGTCACCTGTTCTGTTACTTCATTATACTCTCCTTTTTTCCTTATCATTAGTGTGAAAAGGTTCCAAGGTGGAATGAACCAGAGCCCACACTTGTCCCATTGTTACTCTGATGCTTCCAAGTTCCCCTTATTCATCACAGGGATTGCTTTAAGAGTACTCTGGTGTCCTCCAGCTTAGTTCCACGTTCTTCAACTGTCGCTCCACCGACACTTCAACCTGGATTCGAGCCTACACGTTGGGTGCCGCTTGCTGAGACCAGCTTGGTCATGGAGACCCTAACCCAGTGGCACTAGAGGAATTAAAGACACACACACAGAAATATCATGTGTGGAGTGGGAAATCAGGGGTCTCACAGCCCTCAGAGCTGAGAGCCTCAAACAGAGATTTACCCACATATTTATTGACAGCAAGCCAGTGATAAACATTGTTTCTATAGATTATAGATTAACTAAAAGTATTCCTTACAGGAAACAAATTGATGGGCCAAAACGATGGGTCTGGCTAGTTATCTGCAGCAGAAACATGTCCTTAAGGCACAGATCACTCATGCTATTGTTTGTGGTTTAAGAACGTCTTTAAGCAGTGTTCCGCCCTGGGTGGGCCAGGTGTTCCTTGCTCTCCATTCTGGTAAACCCACAACCTTCCAGTGTGGGCATCATGGCCATCATCAACATGTCACAGAGCTGCAGAGATTTTGTTTATGGTCAGTTTTGGGGCCAGTTTATGGCCAGAGTTGTGGGCCTGTTCCCAACAATAAAAGCCATGTGGCACTGGCAAAAATATAGAAATATAGGTCACTGAAATAGAATTGAGAGTCTAGAAATAAGTCCATCTATCTAAAGTCAATTGATTTTTTTACAATGGTGTAAAGAACATTCAAGGAGGAAAGAACCTCCTATCACCTAGGAGGTTAGCGTTTCAACATATGGATCTTTGGGGGACCCAAACATTCAATGCTTCAAAAAATTGTGCTGGAATAACTGGCTATTTTTATGTAAAAGAATGAAGTTAGACCCTTTCTTTCCTCATACCATACACAAAAATTAACTCAAAATTTACCAAAGACCTAAGTGCAAGAGCGAAAAGTAGAGAACTCTTGTTCACTGTTGGTGGGAATGTAAATTGGTACAGCCATTGTGGAAAACAGTATGGAGGTTCCTCAAAAACTCATACACAGAACAACTACATAATCTGCTTCTAGGTTAGGGGGAAGAAAGAGATGAATAGGAGGAGCACAGAGGATCTTTAAGGAGTCAAACTCTTCTGTATGATTCTGTAATGCTGCTATGCATTTGTCCAAACCCATAGAATGTACTAAACCCAGAGTGAATCCCAATGTAAAGTATGGATTCAGGGAGACAGTATGTCAATGTAGGGTCATCAATGTTAAGAAATATACTACTACTCTGGTGTGGAATGTTAATAGTGGAATAGACTATGTACATGAGAGAAAGAAGTAAATGGCAGCTCTCTGTGTTTTTTGCTCAATTTTGCTGTGAACCTAAAGCTATTTCATTTATTATTTTTTGAGACGGGGTCTCACTCAGTCCCCCAGGCTGGAGTACAGTGGCACAATCATAGCTCACTGCAGCCTCAATCTCCCAGGTCAAGCCATCCTCATATCTCAATTTCCCAAGTAGCTGGGACCACAGATGCCCACCACCACGCATGGCTAATTTTTTTTTTAATTTTTGTAGAGATGAGGTCTCACTATGTTGCCCAGGCTGATCTTCAACTCCTGGCCTCAAGTGATTCTCCTGTTTTGGGCTCTGAAAGTACTGGAATTACAGGAATGAACCACCATGCCCAGCCCTAAAGCTACTTTAAAATATTAATCTTATTTTTAGGAAATAAAATAAAAACCAAATGCATTTTGGGCAATAGCAGAAAAATCATGGTAAACCTCACAGTGTATATGAGAAGGCATCCAAAGATATGTTTTTGATATTGTCAGTGAAATATAAACTTCAGTACAATTTTGAAAAATGTAAATATGACCAGCAGTTAAATAAAAGTAAGACATATAAGCCTCTAGATATCTAGTGGGGGAAAAGATAACAAAAAATGTGAAATGCAATACAAATTATGAGAATATATGAGCTAAAATAAGATCATACACTATCTCTGAGTAATCCCACATCTGGAAGTAATTCAAAATATGGAGTAAGTGCATATATTAACTGCAACAAAAAGGAGACAACATTAATTTACAGAAGAAAATAAATAGTGGTGTACCCACTCAGTGTTTATTGTAGGAAGTTAAGAGATCACATCCCTGCTTCACTCAGCTTCTAACCAATGGAGCAGACAAAAAGGGTCACATCAGGATCAAAGTTTTATTAACAGTAAATCTGTCTGTCAGTTAGGGCTGCTATAACAAAGTAACACAGACTGGGTGGCTTAAACAATATTCCTTGCAGTTCTGGAAGCTGGAAGATCCAAGATCAAGGTGCAGGCAGATCTAGTGTCTGGTGAGGGCATACTTCCTGGTTTTCAGATAGCCATCTTCTCATTGTATCCTCACATGGTGGACAGCCAGAGAGACAGGATAAAGAAGCTCTCTCCAACTTCTTCTTGTACAGGCACTAATTCTATTCATGAGGGCTCCACCCTCACAACCTGATTATCTCCCAAAGTCTCCCACCTCCTAACACTATCACCTAGGAGGTTAGCATTTCAACATACAGATCTTTGGGGGACCCAAACATTCAATTCATAACAGAGTGATTTTTTCTTCCTCCTCCCAATTGAGGATAATTTCTCCTTAACCTTCCCTGTACCTGGACAGAGAGAGCAGAAGTGTGACTATTTATAGTCACATTAGTTCATACAGCCATGATTCACAATACTGACTTTGCACCTGGAGAAAATCGTAAAAATATCACTGTCTTGGCCCACCTCTGTGATTCTGCATTAATTGGTCTGTGGTATGACCTGGGCATCAGTATACTTTTAGAGCTATCACATGTTTCTGATATGCTGTGGGGTTGTTCTGTGCCACTGACACAGAAGATTGAAGCTCAGGGCTAGCCAGAATAAATGTAAAGATTACTAATTAGAAAAATTCCTCCTCTTCCTGTGTATAAGTGGTAGATGAGGGTTACAGAAATTTTCTTGCCAGTTGTTTTACTTCTGCACTTTGAGGTAAGATTGGTTCTCTTTGATGGACACTTGAGGGTGAAGAATTAAATGGTTCCTACCACCAGGTATTTAGCAGCCATGAAAATTCTTATAACAATGACACTGTAACACCATGAAAATTATTTTGACATTATTTTAAACATTTTTGCAAAATTGTATGTAAATTGTTATTATGAAAATATGCATACGAATAAAATTCCTATGTTCTACTGGTAGGATAATTTTTTAATCAAATAAAACACACTAGGACCCTGCTACTTACTCAACGTGTGGTCCACTGAGCAGCAACATTGGCATTACATGAAAATCTATTATTAGAAATAAAAGTTCCATGTAAAGTTTGAAAAGCACTGTACTAGGAAATTGTCAAAAGAAGCAGAAGCAGAAGAAACAGAAGAGGTAGAGGAAGAAAAGGAAAGACAGAGAACAATAGAGAAGAGAATAGAGGGGGCTGGGACAGGATTCCAGGAAAATGTATAATTTGATGAGAAATTAAAATTTCTCATCATTTGTACTCCAGTGCTGTAGAAACTGTGAGCATTTCCAGCAAAAAAAGAACAAAGAACATAGTTGTCAATGGGTGCTTATGAATATTTGCACCTGTTTCGTGACCAGCTACTTTGGGAAATAATTAATAAATATATAATATAGCCTTTTCTCTCTTCAACAGTATAATCCAATTTCAAAAATGATGCTGATGAACTTGAAAAATGGACCATAATCGTCATAACTTTTCTTTTTTTATTATTATACTTTAAGTTCTTGGGTACATGTGCACAATGTGCAGGTTTGTCACATATGTATACATGTGCCATGTTGGTGTGCTGCACCCATTAACTCGTCATTTACATTAGGTATATCTCCTAATGCTATCCCTTCCCCCTACCCCCTCCCACAATAGGACCCAGTGTGTGATGCTCCCTTCCTGTGTCCAAGTGATCTCATTGTTCAATTCCCACCTAGGAGTGAGAACATGCGGTATTTGGTTTTCTGTTCTTAACAGTTTACAAAGCAAAATCGCATGCACAATGTTAGAAGCATAATTAACTCGTGAGGAAAGTAATGCAGGTATTATCATCTCTGGGAAAACCAAGGCTCACAGATGCAAGACTTCAATTAAGATGACACAGTGAGGAAGTGATGGGATTGAGTTGAACAAAACTGGATGAAGCCTGATGACTTCAAATCCAATGCACATGGGTGGCATATGTGCTGATTTATGCAGTGCACTCTGTAAGATTAACACCATCAACAATGGAAGAGATTGATAGCAAGGAGGCCCATTGTAATTTGCATAGGATGTGATAAAGATCTAGATGACGTAAAAATTATGAGAACTAGGTATAGTTCAATTTGGAGAGGAAATATGGAATACAAGCCGCAGGATAGTTGGAGACAGATGACCAAAGTTTGACTCCAAGCAAGTAATTTATTCTCTCTGTGCCTCATGGGGGCAATTACAGCAATTACTTCATCAGGTTGCTGAGTGACATAGTGACATAGTGAGTTAATATGTGGAGAGATCCTAAAACAGTGTCTGACACATAGTAAGTGCTATATAAAAGCTATTGCTGCTGTTCAGATGCAAGAGGTTTTAGGAGGATTAATTGATAAGCTTCAAAACATATCACATTAAGCCAATGGTCTTGACTGTAGCTACATATTAGAATCATTTGGGGAACACTTAAAAATACTGATGCTTAAGCTTTACCTCACAGCAAGTGGATCCAAATCTCTAGAGTGGGGGCCCAGGAAACTGAATTTCTTAAAACTCCCAGGTGATTCTAATGTACGGTGAAAGTTGAAAAGTACTGATATAGACAGAGGAAGAATTAGGCTTGACTTATTGTAACCTTAGATATCAGTGGTGATAATGGCAATAAATGAAGAGCTGTGGAAATGAATCTACTGTGAGGATTTAGTTTCCTAGATTTTCATTGTAAGGTGGTATTAATTTGAAAAGAGAAGTGACATATTTAGAGTGAATGAGTTCTGTAACAGGATGAGACAAGCATAGGCAAGGTGCCTAAGACTTGAAGTAGAGGGAAGAGATGTCACACAGGGTACAGAAAAGATGGAGAGACATTAGAGGCCACCAATGGTACAATGTCAAGGGAGCCAGGCATATGGGTGAAGTGATGGTTCCCAACAAACTATGTCAAAACTCACCAGCAGACAATGTAGATTAAGCATTGAGATGAGACCACTACATGTTTCCAATGCTTTGAGAAAGGTAGCATGTATTGAGTGAACAGAAGATGCTGGTGAGAAGACAGTGTGGAAGTAGTCAGGGGAATATAGAAATTGTATCTGAAATGGGGAGATCCCAGGGACTGAAGTAGTACCTTGGGATGGGGGTAGAGGGACTTATAGAGGAATAGAGACAGAGGTCAGCAAACTCAGTAAGGAGAAGCAGCAGAGAAGACCACATCTTGGCTGGACCAATAATGACCAATAATGCTGAAGATGTCCCAAAAAGAGTGTTCTGTGATTGTCAAGGTGCCTTCTAGAGTTCTTATAACTCTAGAAGCTGTAGATGTCCTGGAAATCCTCAACACAGAAAACGCTGCTTACAATTACATTACAATCTATTTGAGTGAAGCTGCATCTCAAGTGGGGTGGAGGGCAAAAGTCAATGCATAAAAGTGAAAATTGAGTACCCTCAAAATTACCATTTTAATCTTTTAAGAAGCACCAAAATAGAGACCAATTTTCCAGCTGCCAAAAAGCTAAGAAAAGTCCCAATGCTTTAATCAGTGTTAAGATAGTTCACTCTTCCTTCTTTTATGCAACAAAGTAGTTAGCTTGCATTTTTCTATCTATATTTTATTTTTAATGCACATAAAAAATTAATTAAAAATATATAAAATAGAACTCATATGCATCAGAGTTAGATGCTCACACTATAAGAAACCCATGGAAATTAGGGCTAACTTACGGAATAGTAGAATTGTGATTATCATTTCATACTCACTCTGGGACATATTTTTGCTCATTGAATGGAATAGGTAGTGAACTTGACAGCCCTATTTGTCTAAACTGCTGTCTTCCCTTACTTTCTGATATACACAAACACACTCCCACAAGAACGCACACCAACCTAAATGTGACGATGATTAACTCTACTGCCCTTCCTTTAGTTCATAGTTTCACAATCCTATCCTCATATTCCCTCAGAACTCTAAAATTAAAACCACCCAGACTTGGTAATTCATTTTCATCCATTTTGATAAAATAAAAGGCCTGATGGAGGGTGTCCAGAGGTATGTTGATAAAGAAGCCCTGATGTTATGTGTCTATGAATATACAATGTTTATGGCTCTATCAAAGCAAAACATTGACAAGAAGCAAATCTAGAGTTCCTTAAGTTATCTAGGCCCTCCCTCCCTCTGATATTCCTCCCTCTGATCTCCCCAAAACCAACTCTGCTTATAATATGCCCATAACTTTTCTCGCCTATTCAATATGGCCCACAGCAGGCTAATCAGGGGTCTACCTTCCCCCATTCAAGCAGCCTGTGGAATGCACCCTTGACATCCTTATTGTGGAGGCTATACACAAAAGGGTTGGCCAAAGGTGTAATAGCAGTATACATTACTGAAGCCACCATATCCTGATGCTGAGAGTTCTGGGAGGGAGGTTGGAAGTAGACCGAAATGATGGTGCCATAGAGGAAACCAACCATGGTGAGGTGGGATCCACAGGTGGAGACTGCTTGGTGGCGACCAGCAGCTGAAGGCAAACGTAGAATAGTGGCCCCAATTCAGACAAAAGATGGTACAATGAGGGCACAGGGGCCCAGCATAAGGAAGCCACCCTCAAAGAATATGGCCAGCTCATTAGAATGTGTGTCAGAACAAGAGGCTCGCAGAAGTGGCCGGTGGTCACAAAAGAAGTGAGGAAGGTTAACATTGCTCCCAGCATCCCGAGTCCAGCAAAGAGGCAGGATGAGTCCCACATGCAACATGGTGTGCAGTATGGACACTACCCAGCTCAATGCTAGTAAGCAGGTACACCGTTGGTGATTCATTACCAAAATATAGTGCAGGGAGTCGCAAATGGCCACATAGCGATCCAGAGCCATGACAGCAATGACAAGCGTATCTGTAACCCCAAATGCATAGAAAAAAAAGAACTGAACCAAGCAGCGGGCAGCAGGAATGGTTGGGTAATCAGAGACCAGATGGGCCAGCAACTGGGGCAATGTGACTGTGGATAGCCCCATGGCTATCACAGAGAGGCCACGAAGCAGATAATACATGGGTGAGTGGAGTCTGGAGTCCCAGGAGATGAGCAGCACTAGTGTCACATTCCCCAATATGGTGGCCAGGTAAACAGCCAGGAACAGGAAGAAGAGGAGAGTGTGGGAGATATTAGTTCTTGAGAACCCGAGGAGCAAGAAAACTGGAGAGTGTGAAGCATTAGAGGCACAGCTCATGATGAGTGACAGTCTGCCTGAAAGACAATTTAAGTCAAAAAGAAACTCATGGATCTGAGGTTAGGGATCATAACATTTCTATTTAATTATATTATGTTACTCAATATCATTAAAGACCTAGATTCAACCTTGACCATCTATGCTCCCTCTCTAAGGTGTAGGATTTCGCTTCCTTAATGTATTTATTTTCTCCTTTATTTCTTCCTTTTCACCCACCGTAGTGACTTGTTCCATCTACTTCACAAGCCCTACTAAAGTTCCACCTACAGTGAAAAACTCTTCATTCATACTTGTCTGTTCATCCAACTATTTCTTATCTTTTTCCAGGGGCTGACTGCATGAAAGAATTATCTATATTCACTGTCTCTGATTCCTTACCTTCCATTCATACCTCAGCCAACTGCAATCCTCATGATTTCTTCTCGCTGAACCTGTATGGAAAATAACATACCATTAAAACACATACCATATAAAGAAACAATTCTTCTGACAAAGCTGACATTTTTATGTTTCCTCTAAGATCTGGAACAAGACAAGGATGTCCACTTTTACCACTCCTATTCAACATAGTACTAGAAGTTCTAGCCCGAGCAATCAGGCCAATGAAAGAAAGAAAAGCCACCCAAATTAGAAAAGAGGAAGCCAAATTATCCATGTTTGCCGACAACATGATCTTATATTTAGAAAAACCTAAAGACCCCATCAAACAACTCCTACATGAGATACTGCTTTAGAATGTCATGAAATTACCTGTTCTTTCTCTTTGTTCCCTATGTTAGTTAATGGCATTATCATTATCATCTGCCTGATGCACAAACAAAAAACTGAAGGAATTACTCCATCATCTCCCACATCCAATCACTCATTAACTTCTATGTTTTCCCTTATATCCATTCTTTGCTGTTAGTCTACTATGACTGTTTAAGTTTTTGCATCTCTAACCAATACTAATTTCTATAACCTCATTACTGGTTTCTCTACTTATCTCTCCTGATAGGGTTTCCATACTGATACCAGAATAAAACTTTCAACATGTGACTCTGTGTTTAAATAGTCAGGGACTTCAGAATAAAATCCAAATGGCTTAATCTGTCTTGTATGGAACTTTCATTATTAGTACATAACTTCTCTTAGGATTATACTGAGTCACATATCCAGTGTTTTGTTTTGTTTGTTTCAATTTTTTTTTAGACAGAATCTCGCTCTGTCACCCAGGCTGGAGTGCAGTGGCTCGATCTTGGCTCACTGCAACCTCCACCTCCCAGGGTTAAGTGATTCTCCAGCCTTAGCCTTCCAAGTAGCTGGGAGTACAGGCACACATCACCATACCCAGCTCATTTTTGTATTTTTAGAAGAGACAGGGTTTCACCATGTTGGCCAGGTTGGTCTTGAACTCCTGATCTCATGATCCAACCATCTTGGCCTCCCAAAATGCTGGGATTACAGGCATGAGCCACCATGCTCGGCCCCAATGTTTTAAACTAGACATTTTTTCTCAATTCTCAAACATGGTAAGCTCTCACACCCCTGCACATCTTCCCATTATTTTGAGAATTTGGGCTTTCTGAAATATGAGGTACATAATACAATCATCCACACACACCCACTCAACACAAATAGAAATTTAGAGAAAATATAATAATCATACTTTTAAAATCATAACTGAGCTTTCAAGAATGTAAGGGAAATATAAGAGTCTGTAATCAAAGAGGAATATGAAAAATTAATATCTTAAAACTATCTGTGATGGTGGAGATAGTGAAGGCAGGTGAGAGGTGGCAGGTAGGTTCAAGGGCATCACATCAGTCTTCATAGTTCACAGGCTTGATTATTAACATCCATGTAGAACAGATGAGAGCTCAAACCTGTACGAGGCAGGAGGTAGAGATCACCACATAAATTCAGGACATTCAAAAGGCTAAACTTTCAGCGAAAGGGTATACACAAACAGGAAAACACACACACACACCTACACCCACACAGGGTATGTGAGAACTAATGAAAATTCAGTTATGGATCTGTACCACATAAGGAGTGGATAATGCTAATTTACAAAATATATACATTTTTCTAGAACCATCAAAATAAAAAAGTAACATAAAAATTATCCTCATACAGGTAAAAGCATTGGAGTATCTTATAGAAGGGAACATAAAACTTCTCCTCAGTGACTTACAGACTCTAGACAGGAATCCCACAAACAGAAACCCACCAAAGACAAGCTCACAATTCAAAATTACAAAACACACATAATGTTTATTCATTATGAAGATATTCATCAATCAACAAATAATGTGAATCGCCTCCTCGAAATGTCATAAAATTAACCAAACTGTTAAGGAATATACATTATGTTTAAAGTACTTAGCGTCTAAGAGAGAAAATAAAGATTATAAGAAAGAAGTAATCAGAAAGAGAAAACATATTTTTAAAGCCCCAAAAAGAATTACTAGAAAATAAAAACATTCACATTGAAATGAAAAACTCAATGGATGGGTTGGACAGTGGCTGAAGAGAGAAGTTAGTTCTTTTTAAATTTTTTTTTTTTTGATAGGTTTTGGAAGAACAGGTGGTATTTGCTTATAAGAGTGAATTCTTCAGCGGTGATTTCTGAGATTTTGGTGCACCCATCACCCAAGCAGTATACACAGTACCCAATTTGTAGTCTTTTATCCCTCACCTCCCTTCCACCCCTTCCCCCAAGTCCCCAAAGTCCATTGTATCATTCTTTTGCCTTTACATCCTCATAGCTTAGCTCCTACTTATGAGTGAGAACATGCAATGTTTGGTTTTCCATTACTGAGTTACTTCACCTAGAATAATGGAAAGCAGCTAATTCTAAGAAAAATACCCAGAAGACAGTACAAAGTGACCAAGATAATACGAAGAGGGTTTGTATTCATTTGTTTTCACCCTGCTGAAAAAGATAATATGAAGGGTATTTGTATTAGTTTGTTTTCACCCTGCTGATAAAGACATACCCAAGACTGGGCAATATAAAAAATAAAGAGGTTTAATGGACTTACAATTCCACAAGGCTGAGGAGACCTCACAATCATGGCAGAAGTTGAAAGGCACATCTCACATGGCGGCAGACAAGAGAAGAGAGCTTCTGCAGGGAAACTCCCCTTTATAAAACCATCAGATCACTTTGGGAGGCCGAGACGGGCAGATCACGAGGTCAGGAGATCGAAATCATCCTGGCTAACACGGTGAAACCCCGTCTCTACTAAAAAATACGAAAAACTAGCCGGGCGAGGTGGCGGGTGCCTGTAGTCCCAGCTACTCAGGAGGCTGAGGCAGGAGAATGGCGTAAACCCGGGAGGCAGAGCTTGCAGTGAGCCAAGATTGAGCCACTGCACTCCAGGCTGGGTGACAGAGCGAGACTCCGTCTCAAAAAAAAAAAAAAAAAAATCAGATCTCGTGAGACTTATTTAAAATCATGAGAACAGCACAGGACAGACTGCCCCCATGATTCAATTACCTCCCACTGACTCCCTCCCTCAACACATAGGAATTCAAGATGAGATTTGGGTGGGGACACAGCCAAACCATATCAAGAGTTAAGAATCTCAGGAAACAAAATAAGAAAACCCACTATATATCAAATAAGTCCAAGGAAAAAATATGGACACTACATACCAAAAAAATGGAATTGGACCCTTATCTTATACCATTTACTAAAATCAACTCAAAATGGACTAAAGACCTAAACACAAGTCCTGAAACCATAAAATTCCGAGAAGAAAATAAAAGGGGGAGACTCATTGACATTAGTTTTGGCAGTGATTTTCTGGATACTACATCAAATGCTCAGGCAACAAAAGCAGTGGTAAACAAGTGAGACTACATCAAACTAAAAAGCTTCTGCACAACAAATGACGTAATCAACAGAATGAAAAGGCAGCCGACAGACTGGGAGATAATATTTGCAAACAATATATCTGATAAGGGGTTAATATCTGAAATATGCTTAAAAACTTATACTCAATAGCAAAACAATAATAATAATAACCAAGTTTAAAAATGGGCAAAGAGGCCAGGCATGGTGGCTCATGCCTGTAATCCCGGAATTTTGGGAGGCCAAGGCAGGCAGATCACTTGAGGTCAGGAGTTCGAGACCAGTCTGGCCAACATGGCAAAACCTCGTCTCTCCTAAAAATACAAAAATTAGCCAGGTGTGGTGGAACATGTCTGTGGTCCCTGTGAGGTTGCTGTGAGCCGAGATCACACCAATGCACTCCAGCTTCGGTGACAGCGCGAGACTATGTCTCAAAAAAAGGGTAGGGGTGGGGGCAAAAAGAACCTGTATTAGTCCATTTTCATGCTGCTATAAAGAAATACATGACAGCCTGACCAACATGGAGAAACCCTGTCCCTACTAGAAATACAAAATTAGCCAGGCATGGTGGCACATGCCTGTAATCCCAGCTACTCAGGAGGCTGAGGCAGGAGAATCGCTTCAACCCACGATGCGGAGGTTGTGGTGAGCAGAGATCACACCATTGCACTCCAGCCTGGGCAACAAGAGCGAACTCCACCTCAAAAAAAAAGAAAAAAGAAACAAAAAATACCCAAGACTGGGTAATTTATAAAGGAAAGAGGTTTAATTGACTCACAGTTCCACACAGCTGGGGAGCCCTCAGGAAGCTTGCAATCATGGCAGAGGGCAAAGGAGAAGCAAGTACCTTCTTCACAAGGCAGCAGGAGAGAGAAAATGCAGGGGGAACTGCCACTTATAAAACCATAAGATCTCTTGAGAATGCACTCTCATGAGAACAGCATGGGGGAAACCACCCCCATGATCCAATCACCTTCCACCAGGTCCCTCCCTTGACATGTGGGGATTACAATTGGAGATGAGATTTGGGTGGGGACACAGGGCCAAACCATACCCGAACCTGAATAAATATTCCTCCAAAGATATACAAATGGCCATAGGTACATGAAAGTGTGCTCAACATCACTAATCATCAGGGAAATGAAAATCAAAATCACAATGAGATAGCACCTCACGCCTGCTAGGATGGTTATTATGCAGAATAACAAGAAGAAATAACAAGCATTGGCAAGGATGTGAAGGAAAGGGAACATGTGCACATTGTTGGTAGGAATGTAAATTGGTACATCCATTATGGAAAACAGTACAGAGGGTCTTCAAAAACTTAAAAATAGAATGACCAGGTGACCCAGCAACCCCTCTCCTGGGCATATACCCAAAGGAAAATAAATCAGTGCCTCAGAGAGTATCTGCACTCCCATGTTCACTGCAGCCTTATTCACAATAGCTAAAATATGGAAATGACCTCAGTGTCTTTTAATGAATGAATGGCTGAAGAAATTGTGGAATATTATTTAGTCTTTAAAAAAGAAGGGGTTCTGCTCTTTTTTTGTGATAACATGGATGAACCTGGAGGATATTATGTTAAGTGAAATAAGCCAGGCACAGGAAAAAAATACTGCATAATTTTACTTTTACATAGAATCTTATTTTTTAAAAGCTAAATACATAGAAACAGTGACTAGAAGAGTGATTAGCGGGAGTAGGGGAGGGGAAGAAATGAGGTCAAAAGATACAAAGTTACAGTTTTGTAGGATGGATGTCTACAGGTATGCTATACAGCAAGATGACATATTAATAATATTGCATTGTATACTTCTATCGTGGAAATTTGCCAAGAAAGTAGATTTAAGGTGTTCTTACCACAAAAAAAAATAGGTAGCTATGTGAGGTAATGGATATGTTAATTTTCTTGACTGTTGTAACCATTTCACTATGTATGTGTACATTAAAATCTTATGTTGTACACATTAAATATACATAATAAAAAATAAGTCCAAGATTAAATATATGGGAAAACAGAGGAGAGGCAATATTGAAGAGACACAAACTAAGAATTTGCCAGACTTAATGAAGGAAATGAATCCTCAGATTGAAGAATCACAACAACTCCCAAACAAGATAAATTTTTTAAATTCCATACATAGACACTGTTAGGGAAACCACTGAATAGAAAATACAAAGAGGTTATATTAAAAGCAACAAGAAAGAAAGACAAACAGACTGACAAAAGATTTATCAGCAGCAAGAGATTCTAGAAAATTAGGAAATAATATTTCCAAAGTGCTGAGAGAAAATAATGACCAAACTCAAATTCTATATCCCTTTAAACTATTGAAAAAATAAAAAGCATTTTTACACATGATATTTTCTCTTTCATGGAATGTCCTCCCATCCTCTTAGGGCCCAAACTTAGCGCCACATGCTAACAAGTGAAAAGCTACATGATGGTTTCATTTCTACTTGGATACTTCACCAAGTCCCTGCACAGTACAGCACTTTTCACTTTTCAAGTAACTTTGTAAATATTGACTTGCCTATCTCCCAATGTACACTGTTAATGTGTGTGTATACACACACACATATATTCATATGAACCTCTGTATATACACATACACGCATACGTACACATATATACTGGCCAGGAGCAGTGGCTCACATCTGTAATCCCAACACTTTGGGAGGCCAAGGTGGGTGGATCACCTGAGGTCAGGAGTTTAAGACCCGCCTGGCCAACACGGTGAAACCTGGTCTCTACCAAAAATACAAAAAATTAGCCAGGCATGGTGGCAGGTGCCTGTAATCCCAACTACTTCGGAGGCTGAGGCAGGAAAATTGCTTGAACCCAGAAGGCGGAAGTTGCAGTGGGATCCGAGATCGTGCCATTGCACTCCAGCCTGGGCAACGAGAATGAAATTCTGTCTTAAAAATAAATAAACAAACAAACAAACATTCATCACTGACTTCCTGCATTCATCACTGACTTCCTAATACCTAACACAGAGCTGGGAAATGAGTGGGTGCTCGTTAAACATTTGTTAACTAGAAAAAGAGATTTTCTACTAAAGTGCAGTAGTCTAGAAGTTAATACAAAGGTTTTGGAGTCAGACTTACCTGGAGCTTCACTCCATATCTGCCATTTATTAACTATGTGATCTTAAGCAAGTTATGCTTTTTCATATGTCAAATAGTAACAAAATTTCTTATAGGGTAGAGAAGATTAAAGGAGAACATCTTCTGTTAAGAGAGTATTTTTGGAAGAAGCTGAACTTTGCAGAGACAAAGCAAAAAGTAACTTTTTTCACACGACTGCTTTTTGAAAAGTCTCATTTTTAGGTACTAAAATTCTAACACATTAGAATATAAACATTTTAATTCTCAAGCAATTTAAACTGTGCTTTCTTCCCAGGCAGGATTTATGGATTTATGTTTTCATCCAGAAACCTGCATTAGGGAAAGGGGGATGTGACTCTCTTCATAATTGCACCATTGTCTCCTTCCTTTCCTGTCTCTGGCTATTGCAGTGTTAATTTGAAGAAGGGAAATGGAAAGGTAAGGTCTTTTTGAATGATCAAGCTGGTAGAAGTTACAAATACTGACTCTTTTCTCTTGCGGAGCATCATGTTGGTCCATTTGAGACCACCTACAGGTAACCATTACTGCATTCTTCCCAGACAAGACTATTTCATACCCTGTCGGATCCCTTAGAGCCCCTCCCTTATGCTGGACATCTGACTGCACCCTTCTAAGCTTCTTCTAGAATTGCCTTACTCAAGCAAGAAATTCTCTGAGGTGGAATGATTTTCAAGACGACACAGCTCATGTACCATCCTTGGGTCCAAGGAAAGTTAGTCTAAGGAAAACTCATACATTTTTATCCCAACAAATTTTGTAAATGCAGTCTTCTTTTTCTCCATGCACTGGCAGGAGTTGCACCTGGACCTTCTCTCAAGCTTTTTTCAAGGTCTTAAGTAATATTTTGCAGTGCATTCTTAGTTTACAAGCATGTTTTCTTAAACTATCTTTTTGTTACCAGTTTCTAATTTAATAGCATTCTGGCCAGAGAATTTAATCTCTATGAGGTTAGTTCTTTGAAGTTTTTTAAGATTCATTTTGTGTCCTAATATGTGGCTAAAAAATGGATATACAGGGACAGAAATGGACAGTCCCAAAAACAAACTCACAATTTGTAGAAATTGTGGTATATAATAGTATGGCATTCTTCAGTGATGAAGAATAGGTAATTCAGTTAAATATTGTGCTATAACTGTACATACATACTTTAACTTGTGTTTTATTCACACTATACAGCATTTGTAATCAAAGCAACATCAATGGAGTGTAGAAACAGATGCAATGTTTTTTTTAAATTTATTTAGTATTATTATACTTTAAGTTGTAGGGTACCAATGCATAATGTGCAGGCTTGTTACATATGTATGCTTGTGCCATGTTGGTCTGCTGCACCCATCAACTCGTCATTTACATCAGGTATAACTCCCCAATGCAATCCCTCCCCCTCCCCTCCCCATGATAGGCCCGATTATTGTGATGTTCCCTTCCTGAGTCCAAAGTGATCTCATTGTTCAGTTCCCACTATGAGTGAGAACATCTGCGGTGTTTGGTTTTCTGTTCTTGTGATAGTTTGCTAAGAATGATGGTTTCCAGCTGCATCC
This sequence comes from Papio anubis, assembly GCF_008728515.1. Taxonomy (NCBI): domain Eukaryota; kingdom Metazoa; phylum Chordata; class Mammalia; order Primates; family Cercopithecidae; genus Papio; species Papio anubis. The sequence goes on along the minus strand of NW_022161148.1, from coordinate 199,347 downwards.
ATGTCCTACAAGGGCCTTAAACTCATCCTTTTATGTGCATAGTATTCCATGGTGTATAGGCTCGTCTATCACTGATGGACATTTGGGTTGATTCCAAGTCTTTGCTATTGTGAATGTTTTGCTTAATAAACATCGTGTGCATGTGTCTTTATAGCAGCATGATTTATAATCCTTTGGAGTATATCTGATAATGGGATGGCTGGGTCATATGGTACTTCTAGTTCCTAGATCCTTGAGGAATCGCATACTGTTTTCCATAATGGTTGAACTAGTTTCAATCCCACCAACAGTGTAAAAGTGTTCCTGTTTCTCCACATCCTCTCTCCAGCACCTGTTGTTCCTGACTTTTTAATGATAAGCCATTCTAACTGGTGTGAGATGGTATCTCATTGTGGTTTAGATTTGCATTTCTCTGATGGCCAGTGATGATAGGCATTTTTTTCATGTGTCTGTTGGCTGTATGAATGTCTTCTTTTTTGAGAAATATCTGTTCATATCCTTTGCCCACTTTTTTGATGGGGTTGTTTTTTCTTGTAAATTTGTTTGGCAGGTTCTTTGTAGGTTCTGGATATTAGCCCTTTGTCAGATGAGTAGATTGCAGAATTTTCTCCCATTCTGTAGGTTGCCTGTTCACTCTGATGGTAGTTTCTTCTGCTGTGCAGAAGCTCTTTAGTTAATTAGATCCCATTTGTCAATTTAGCTTTGCTGCGTTGCTTTTGGTGTTTTAGACATGAAGTCTTTGCCCATGCCTATGTCTGAATGGGTACTACCTAGGTTTCCTCTGGGATTTTTTGTAGTATTAGGTCTAACATTTAAGTCTCTTATCCATCTTGAATTAATTTTCGTATAAGAGGGAGTAAGGAAAGGATCAGTTTCAGCTTTCTACTTATGGCTGTAATTTCCCAGCACCATTTATTAAATAGAATCCTTTCCCCATTTCTTATTTTTCTGAGGTTTGTCAAAGATCAGATGGCTATGGAGAAATGTGTGAGTATTATTTCTGAGACTCTGTTCTGTTCCATTGAGTCTATATCTGTTTGGTACCAGTACCATGCTGTTTTGGTGACTGTAGCCTTATGAGTACAGTTTGAAGTCAGGTGGCGTGATGCCTCCAGGCTTTGTTCTTTTGGCTTAGAAGTTGTCTTGGAGATCTTGGCGGGCTCTTTTTGGTTCATATGAACTTTAAAGCAGTTTTTCCAATTCTGTGAAGAAACTCATTGGTAGGTTGATGGGGATGGCATTGAATCTATAAATTACCTTGGGCAGTATGCATTTTCCGCGATATTGATTCTTCTATCCATGAGCATGAGTATGTTCTTCCATTTGTTTGTGTCCTCTTTGATTTCAACTGAGCAGTGGTTGTAGTTCTCCTTGAAGGTCCTTTACATCCCTTGTAAGTTGGATTCCTAGGTATTTGATTCTCTTGGAAGCAATTGTGAATGGAAGTTCATTCATGATTTGGCTCTGTGTTTGTCTGTTATTGGTGTATAGAATGCTTGTGATTTTTGCACATTAATTTTGTATCCTGAGACTTTGCTGGGATTGCTTATCAGCTTAAAGGAGATTTTGGGCCGAGACAATGGGTTTTCTAAATATACAATCATGTCATCTGCAAACAGGGACAATTTATTCTTCTTTTCCTAACTGAATACCCCTGATTTCTTTCTCTTGCCTAATTGCCTAGTAGAACTTCCAACACTATGTTGAATCTGAGTGGTGAGAGAGGGCATCCCTGTCTTGTGCCAGTTTCAAAGGGAATTTTCCAGTTTTGCCCATTCAAGTATGATATTGGCTGTGGGTTTGTCATAAATATCTTATTATTTTGAAAGTGCGTTCCATCAATGCAATTTATTGGCGTTTTTAGCATGAAGGGCTGTTGAATTTTGTCAAAAGCCTTTTCTGCATCTATTGAGATAATCATGTGGTTCTTGTCTTTGGTTCTGTTTATATATGCTGGATTACGCTTATTGATTTGCAAATGTTAGACCAGCCTTGCATCCCAGGGATGAAGCCCACTTGATCATGGTGGATAAGCTTTTTGATGTGTTGTTGAATCCATTTGCCAGTATTTTTATTGAGGATTTTGCCTCGATGTTCATCAGGGATATTGGTCTAAAATTCTCTTTTTTGTTGTGTCTCTGCCAGGCTTTGGTATCAGGATGATGTCGGCCTCATAAAATGAGTTAGGGAGGATTCCTCTTTTTCTATTGATTGGAATAGTTTCAGAAGGAATGGTACCAACTCCTCCTTATACCTCTGGTAGAATTCAGCTGTGAATCCATCTGGTCCTGGACTTTTTTTTTGGTTGGTAGGCTATTAATTATTGCCTCAATTTCAGAACCTACTATTGGTCTATTCAAGGGATTCAACTTCTTCCCTGGTTTAGTCTTGGAAGAGTGTAAGTGTCAGGAAATTATTCATTTTCTTCTAGGTTTTTCCAGTTTATTTCGCGTGAGGTGTTTATAGTATTCTCTGGTGGTAGTTTGTATTTCTGTGGGGTCAGTGGTGATATCCTTTATCATTTTTTTAATTCGTGATTTGATTCTTCTCTCTTTTCTTCTTTATTAGTCTTGCTAGTGGTCTGTCAATTTTGTTGATCTTTCAAAAACCAACTCCTGGATTCATTGATTTTTTGGAGGGTTTTGTGTCTCTATCCTTGAGTTCTGCTCTGATCTTAGTTATTTCTTGCCTTCTGCTAGCTTTGGAATGTGTTGCTCTTGCTTCTCTAGTTCTTTTAATTCTTGATGTTAGAGTGTCAATTTTGATCTTTCCTGCTTTCTCTTGTGGGCATTTAGTGCTATAAAATTTCCCTCTACACTGCTTTAAATGTGTCCCAGAGATTCTGGTATGTTGTATCTTTGTTCTCATTGGTTTCAAAAGAACATCTTTATTTCTGCCTTCATTTCGTTATGTACCCAGTAGTCATTCAGGAGCAGGTTGTTCGGTTTCCATGTAGTTGGCCGGTTTTGATTGAGTTTCTTAGTCCTGAGTTCTAGTTTGATTGCACCGTGGTCTGAGAGACAGTTTATTTATAATTTCTGTTCTTGCACATTTGCTGAGAGTGCTTTACTTCCAATTATATGGTCGAGATTTTGGAGTAAAGTGCGATGTGGTGCTGGAAAGAATGTATTCTGTTGATTTGGGGTGGAGAGTTCTATAGATGTCTATTAGGTCTGCTTGCAGAGATGAGTTCAATTCCTGGATATCCTTGTTAACTTTCTGTCTTGTTGATCTGTCTAATGTTGACGGTGGAGTGTTAAAGAATCCCATTATTGTGTATGGGAGTCTAAGTCTCTTTGTAAGTCTCTAAGGACTTGCTTTATGAATCTGGGTGCTCCTGTATTGGGTGCATATATATTTAGGATAGTTAGCTCTTCCTGTTGAATTGATCCTTACCATTATGTAATGGCCTTCTTTGTCTCTTTTGATCTTTGATGGTTTAAAGTCTGTTTTATCAGGGCCTAGTGGTACAACCCCTGCTTTTTTGGATTCTCCATTTGCTTGTAAATCTTCCTCCATCCCTTTATTTTGAGCCTTTGCTTCATATCTCTGCATGTGAATGGGTCTCCTGGACAGACCACAGCAATAGACTGATGGAGTCTTGACTCTTTATCGGTTTGCCAGTCTGTGTCTTTTAATTGGAGCATTTAGTCCATTTACATTTAAGGTTAAGATTGTTATGTGTGAACCCAGTCCTGCCATTATGATATTAACTGGTTATTTTGCTAGATTAGTTGATGCAGTTTCTTCCCTAGCCTCGATGGTCTTTACATTTTTAGCATGTTTTGTGGCTGGTACCCGGTTGTTCCTTTCCATGATGCTTCCCTTCAGGGTCTTGTAGGCAGGCCTGGTGGTGACAAAAATCTCCTAAGCATTTGCTTATCTGTAAAGGATTTTATTTCTCCTTCACTTATGAAACTTAGTTTGGCTGGATATGAAATTCTGGGTTGAAAATTCTTTCTTGAAGAATGTTGAATATTGGCTACTCTCTTCTGGCTTGGAGAGTTTCTGCCGAGAGATCTGCTGTGAGTCTGATGGGCTTCCTTGTGGGTAACCCGACCTTTTGTTATTTATTATTATTATATTGTAAGTTGTAGAGGGTACGTGCATAGGTACAGGTTTGTTATTACATATGTATACTTGTGCCTTGTTGGAGTGCTGCACTTATCCAACTCGTCATTTACATCGAATTATAACTCCCAGTAATCCCTCCCCTCCCCCTCCCATGATGGGCCCGATTGTGTGATGTTCCCCTTCCCGAGTCAAGTGATCTCATTGTTCAGTTCCCACCTATGAGTGAGAACATGCGATTGTTTAGTTTCTGTTCTTGTGATAGTTTGCTAAGAATGATGGATTCCAGCTGCATCCATGTCCCCTACAAAGACACAAACTCATCCTTTTTATGGCTGCATAGTATTCAGATTGTATATGGCACATTTTCTTAATCAATCTGTCACTTTGTTGATGGACATTTGGGTTGATTCAAGTCTTTGCTATTGTGAATAGTGCTGCAATAAACATACGTGTGCATGTGTCTTTAGAGCAGCATAATTTGCCATAATCCTTTGGGTATATCCCAGTAATGGGATGGCTGGGTCATATGGTACATCTAGTTCTAGATCCTTGAGGAATGCATGTACTGTTTTTCCATAATGGTTGAACTAGTTTACAATCCACCAACAGTGTAAAGTGTTCTATTTCTCCACATCCTCTCAGCACCTGTTGTTTTCCTGACTTTTAATGATCGCCATTCTAACTTTGTGGTGTGAGATATGGGTATCTCCTTGTGGTTTTTGATTTGCATTTCTCTGATGGCCTGTGATGATGAGCATTTTTCATGTGTTTGTTGGCTGTATGAATGTCTTCTTTTGAGAAATGTCTATTGCTCCTTTGCCCACTTTGATGGGGTTGTTTGTTTTCTTGTAAATTTGTTTGAGTTCTTTGTAGGTTCTGGATATTGGCCAGCACGTCAGATGGAGTAGATTGCAAAATTTTCTCCCATTCTGTGGAGTTGCCTGTTCACTCTGATGGTAGTTTCTTTTTAACGTGCGACTCTTTTGGTTTAATGAGATCCCATTTGTCAATTTTGGCTTTTGCTGCCGTTGCTTTGGTGTTTTAGACATATGAGTGCTTTGCCCATGCCTATGTCTGAATGGTACTACTAGGTTTTCCTCTAGGATTTTTATGGTATTAGGTCTAACATTTTAAAGTCTCTAATCCATCTTGAATTAATTTTAAATTATGAGGAGTAAAGAAAGGATCCATTTTCAGCTTTCTACTTATGGCTGGCAAATTTTCCCAGCACCATTTTATTAAATAGAATCCTTTCCCCATTTCTTGTTTTCTCTCAGGTTTGTCAAAGATCAGATGGCTGTAGATGTGTGGTATTATTTGCAGGGGCTCTGTTCTGTTCCATTGGTCTATATCTCTGTTTGGTACCAGTACCATGCTGTTTTGGTTACTGTAGCCTTAAGAATTAACCCGACCTTTCTCTCTGGCTGCCCTTAAGATTTTTCCTTCATTTCTTTGGTGAATCTGGCAATTATGTGTCTTGGAGTTGCTCTTCTCGAGGAGTATCTTTGTAGGCGTTCTCTGTATTTCCTGGATTTCAATGTTGGCCTGCCCTACTAGGTTGGGAAGTTCTCCTGGATGATATCCTGAAGAGTGTTTTCCAACTTGGTTCCATTTTCCCCCTCGCACTTTCAGGCACCCCAATCAGGCGAATTTGGTCTTTTTACATAATCCCATACTAGCGAGCTTTGTTCATTTCTTTTCTTCTTTTTTCTTTTGAACCTCTTCTGCTTCATTTCATTCATTTGATCCTCAATTGCTGATACTCTTTCTTCCAGTTGATCCCGGTCGGTTACTGGAAACGTGCATTTGTCCGCATTATTTCTCGTGTCATGGTTTCATCTCTTTCATTTCGTTTATGACCTTCTCATTGGGCAATTACTCTGGCAAGATCAATTCTTCCACTTTTTTCAAGATTTTTAGTTTCTTTCTTTCCAGGTGCGTGAAGAATTCCTCCTTTAGCTCTGAAATTTGATGGACTGAAGCCTTCTTCTCATCTCATCAAGTCGTTCTCATAATCAGCCTTGATCCGTTGCTGGCGGTGAGCTGCGGCTCGCTTTGCGGGGGAGATGTGCTCTTATTTTGAATTTCAGCTTTTCTGCCCTGCTTTTTCCCCATCTTTGTGGTTTTATCTGCCTCGGTCTTTGATGATGGTGATGTACTGATGGGTTTTGGTGTAGGTGTCCTTCTGTTTGATAGTTTTTCCTTCCTAACAGTCAGGACCCTCAGCTGTAGGTCTGTTGGAGATTGCTTCAGGTCCCTCCAGACCCTGTTTGCCTGGGTATCAGCAGCAGGGGCTGCAGAGGTAGAATGCTTCTGGTGCTTGAGTGTACTGTCACAGTTCTTGCTTTGGAGCTTCCTCTCAGGGTGTACTCCCGCCTGTGAGGTGTGGGGTCTCAGGTGCCCCTAGTGGGGATGTCTCCCGGATTAGGCTACTCGGGGTCAGGGGACACTTGAGCAGAGGAGTCTGTGCCCTCGGATCTCAACCTCCGTGTTGGAGATCCCTGCTCTCTTCAAAGCTGTCAGACAGAATTAGTTTTGCGTCTGCAGAGGTTTCTGCTGCTTTGTTGTTGTTGTTGTTGTTGTTGTTGTTGTTGTGTGGCTGTGCCCTGTCCCCAGAGGTGGAGTCTACAGAGACAGGCAGGTTTCCTTGAGCTGCTGTGAGCTCCACCCAGTTGGAGCTTCAGCAGCTTTGTTCCCTACCCAAGCCTCTCAGCAATGGCGGGGCCCCTCCCCAGCCTCACTGCTGCCTTGCATTGGGCTACAGACTGCTGTGCTGGCAATGAGGGAGGCTCGTGGAGGCGATGGGACCACTTGACCCAGGTGTGGGATATGATCTCCTGGTGTGCCTGTTTGCTTAAAGTGCAATATTGGGGGTGGGAGTTACCCCGATTTTCCAGGTTGTGTGTCTCAGTTCCCTGGCTAGAAGGGATTCCCTTCCCCTTGCGCTTCCCAGGTGAGGCGATGCCTCGCCCTGCTTCAACTCTAGCTGGTCGGGCTGCAACAGCTGAGCCAGCACCCGATCGTCGGCACTCCCCAGTGAGATGAACCCAGTACCTCAGTTAAATGCACAGAAATCACCGGTCTTGCCTTAAGCACAAGCTAGGAGTTGGAGACTGGAGCTGTTCCTGATAGGCCATCTTGCTCCCTCCCAAGATACAATGTTAACTGGGAAAGGCCAGTTGCAAAATGATAGAAAAGTACAACAACAGATATAAAGTTTTAAAACATGCAAGAGAATTGTGTCATTTTTATAAAACATATATAGGGAAATTCTAGAAACATGCATGAAAATAATGAATAGTTTATTTGGGATAATAGGTTTCTTTAGGAAAAGAGGAAAGAGTAGCAGTTTAGGCTTTAATTGTATCTATAGCAGTCAATATTTTCAAGGTAAGAACTGAAACCAAAAAGGGCAAAAATTTAGGTTTTGTTAAAGTTGGGTGTTTAGTACATGTAGTTCATTGTTTGGGTTCCAATGCATTTTTCTATACTGTGAAGCTTTTCCTATTAAAATTATAAACAATAATGTCAAGGGTAGCAATGGAGATATAAGACCTTTTATTTTTAGTAGTTTTTATTATTGATGCCTTTTAAGATTAAGCATACCTTTCTAACTCAAAATAACATCCACATCACACATTTAGCACCAGGATACTCAAGTTAGTACATTATGGAGAACCCAGAATTAGGTAATATCTATCTGAGAACTAAGATAATCAGAGATTTATCTCCAAACCAATTTTCCAAGACCTTATGGAAAAAGAAAAGGTCACAATACATGTGAATTATAATCATCAGGCCTGTGCACTTGAGCCATGAAGTTCCCCTAGATGGTCTTTCCCTGACCCCAGGTAGAACCCATGTTTCCAGTTATCATTTCTGGTTCTCTGTCTCACTATAGGAAGTTCTACAGTGAGCTTCTCATGGCAGCTTTTCGTTTGAGCCGATTGAAGGGATCTAGAGCTGGAGAAAAGTTTACACAGAGCTCTGGAATAGAAGGGAGAAATCTTCAGCAAGACGAAGAGATGGAAGGCTCATAACTGACTATATTCCCCCAGTCTCAGAAGCCCAAAATTTAATCATAAGCTTTGGTTTATGCTACACTACATTGGTTGGATTATAACCTGCTTGCCTGTTTACTCACTTGGTTTTAAATATTATTACAAACACACATCAACTTATTGTCCAACAAAGAAAAAAGAACATTGATGATAATTCATATCTACTTAGATAGACCTTTTACATCACCTGTCTCTGTTACCTCCTGCTTAAGTTAACCAACCTCTAGAATCTTGAGTTAATCATCCTCTTACTCTTCTTAATATGTTTATATATTATATACATCTATGATTTTGATACACCTATAGATATTCCAAAAAGAATATTGTCAAGTTTGAGATGATCTTAAATGTATTAAAGGATAACAAGTTTTAAGTAACTTGAGGTGGACTTGTCTTTAGATTTCAGCATCATATTACTTCACTGATATTATTGGATTTAGGTTTGGTTCACTTATTTTTCACTGCTATATAATAGCCCTTTGCATGAACATATCACAATGTATTTATACATTCTCTGTGATATGTATTTGGGTTGTTTACTGATTTCCATTATACAAAGCATGGGTCTAAGCTTGTATGAGTGTATGTTTCTGTGCTCTAAGTTACTAACTCTCATATGTGAGGAAGTTTTTTGAGATGTCTTTTAATCTCAGATTCCTCAACCATAAAGTGGACATGGGAACTACTATCACAAAGGTGTTGGAAGAATTAAACAAAATGCCTATTATTGTTTTAAAAATTATAATTTATACTTTGTAATCTATCAACAAATTAAGTATAGTTTCAGTATAAAGTAATTTACTCCATTTTTGCTTCCAAGGTTATAAATGAACAGGCTTCACCATACACAATAACCTATAACAACAGGAGTAGTAGAATAAGAAGCTAACATTTTTTGAGCCCTTTTTATGTGCCACACACTGTACGAAGCACTCCACATGCATGATTTCATGAAGCCTGCAGTTCTATGAGCAGGTACCATTTCTCATTTTACAAATCGGGAAACTGAAGCACACAGAAATTAAGCAACTTGCTTACCACTGTAGAACTAGTCAGTGACAGAACTGGAATTTTAACACAAAGAATTGGAAATCTTGATCACTGCTTCTCGCAAACCCTTCTTCATTTTCCTTCTTTACTGTTATTACCCACTATACCCTATCTTCTAGATATTTGCTTTTGTCTAATCTCTACAATACTATAAAATGATTAATTTTATCCTCCTCCCTCCAAGTGGTTACCTCTTTTCTATATATTTTCCTTACCTAGAAAACAACAACAAAAGCAGCAGAAACCTCTGCAGACGCAAACAATAATATTACATGGGGAAATATCATTTACCTCTATGAGTAAGACTCAGTTTCCTTATTTCCAAAATGGGCATACTAATAGGATCTGTCTCTAAGAATTTATGTAGCTACTACATGCCTGAAAGGTACTCTGTGTTCAATAGGTTGTATCCATTTTGTTGTTGTTGTTATTTGATGGAGAAGTTGGCACAGGGCACAATTCTGGCAACATGTGTCTTTGAAAAATTTATTAATCTAAATATAGGAAACAAATCCTTGAAGTTTTGTTGATTTCAGATATTATACATAGACAAGGACAATTTTCTCATTATTATCTGCTATGGTTTTAAAATGTCCCCCAAAGTTCATGTGTTAGGAGCTTAATACCCAATACAACAGTATTGGGAGATAGGCCTTTAAGAGGTGATTAGGTATCTTTTCTCATGAACCCTTGGAGGGCGCTTTCTTATGAATAGATTAATGCTGTTATTGCAGGAATTGTCATGGGAGTGGGTTCCTGATTAAAAAAAAAAAAAAAAAGATGAGTCTGGCCCAACTTCCTCTCTGTATCTTATATATGCACTTCCTTACCATGTGACACCTTCCACAATGGAATAATCCTCACCAAATTCTAGCGTTGTGCTCTCAGACTTCCTAGCCTCCAGAATCATGAGCCAAAGAAACTTTCGTTCTTTATAAATTACCCCATCTGTGGTATTCCATTACAGCAGCAGAAAATGGATGAAAACAGTATCATTTCACAGTCTACAAACTAAAGTTAAATTTAAAACCAGAACTTGAGGCATGACTTTCTATTCCTAAACCCAAACAGTACTAAATCAAAAATTACAACATAAATTCTATTGAATGGGTACTTTTATTTAATTTATAATGTATTTTAGTTAGATGATTATGTGAAAGCTATAAGCATTGGCATTATATTGCATTTTTTTAATTAAGTAGCATCATTGAAAGTAGTTTAAATCAACTGAGGGAGCCAACTGATTTTTTTTCTTTAAAAGTTATCAATATAATGCATTAAATGATTCAATACATATTTCTAGTCTAATTTATTTTCATTTTTATGTAGATTTTGACCACCAATATGTTTGAAGATCTTTCTCGGGGTATTCCAAGGGTCTGGGGCATTCTCAATCTCCTGGGCCTTTCGGCTACAAAAGAGACTTTTAGTATGAGGTTTATCATTTTGGAGAAATCAGAGACTTTCTGGCCAACACAGACTGTGAATAATAAAAATAAAAATAATAGAAAATTGTTATATAGAACTTACCAAAAGTGTCTTTATACATATTAAATAATTAAATCTTTACCACAATTATGAGGCAGCTACTATTATCTATTTTTTACATAAAGTCAAATGAGGCAAAGAAAGGTTAGGTAACTCACCCTAAGATCCTACAACTGGTTATTAGCAGACCTAGAATTCAAGACAAGATATCTGACACCTCAGTCCATGTTGTTCCTGCCTATGCTGTAATGCTTCCCAGCTAAGGACTGGCTGGAAGTAGATCAAGGGCTTTTAGAACAGATTACAGAAAGTGAAACTATACTTACTGCAATGTCCATTCTGCTTTACCAGCAATAGTAGTCTTGAGAGCAGATTGATATTTGCACTCACAGAACACAAAAACATAGCAAACCTCCAGACCTGGGATAGAAATCAAAGGACAATCTTATCTCTATTTATAGTGTTCCATTTTAAAGGGCAACATATTCACCTATAATTATGTATTATTTTGGAGGGAAGACATAAAGCATAGCATACATAGTCAGACCATGTGCTCTGAAGTGAGGTTGCCTGGTTGAATCCTGGCTCATCCACTTACTAACTGGATGACTTTGAGAAGGTTACTCAATTTTTTGTGCCTTGGATTTCCCATTTGCAAATAAAATATAAGAATAATGCCTACCTAATAGGGTTATGAGGACAATAAAAGTGACTCAATACTTACAAAGCACATAGAAGAGTTCATGGCCCATAACAAGTACTTTATAAAGGTTTGTGAATAAATGAATTTTTTGAAGGCTGGAGAAAATGGGCAGAATGCTATTGTTGCTAACCTTTCTAGGTGATGGTAACATGAATGATTACTATTTTCCTCTTTGTACCTTTCTACATTTTTTATTTCAAATTTCCACAAATAGAAAAATGAGAAAATATTTCATCTGTTGAGTAACCACTACCTTGAACAAAGCATTGATCAGTCACTCATGAGTGGAAACTGACTTTATTTAATATTCCACTGTATCTCCAGTACCCACCAAAATTCCTAGCATATCATAAGCCTTTAATAAGTGTCTATGAACTAATAAACTGATCAGAACAGTCAGATATTAATAGGCATAGTTATTGATCTCAAGGAGTATGCAGTCTGGAGGGACAGCTTAAACTAATATGTTTTTTTGAATTAACAAGAAATAGTTTATATTTTTGGCAATATGCTTTATTTGGGAATTGTTACTCAGCATATAATATCCAAATCTTTTTGCTAGCATCATAAAAAAGCAATACAGTGGCAGGTTAAGAGCACTGAGTCAAACAGGAGTTAAACAATCTCATGAGATGTTTCAAAACTGATTCTGTCGCTTACTTGCTAGGCTACATTGCATAGCTCACTTTGCCTCTCTGAGCTCAGATTCCTCAACTCTAAAGTAAAGAAAATCAGACCGCCTACCTCATTAAGGTATTGAGATAAATAAATGAGATATTACATCTGATTTGTTTAGCTGAGTGCCTAGCACATAGCAAGCACTCATTAAATTGTTGCTGTCTGGGATTTTTAAAAATTAATGTTTAGGCAGTAACACAAACAGATTGAGATATTGCATGGAATGGAGGTTCAAAGTGTTAAGTGGGGACAGAGACAAAGCCATTTCAACTGGTAGTCATCAAGCAAAGTGTCCTGGAAGAGGCTGAATTCGAGCCTTGCAGGTTAGGTTTAATAGATGAAGGAAAGGATAAGCAAAGACACAATAGTCTAAATGGGTGAGGGGCAATGAGTGAGAAGGAATCAGATATCCTTGGATGGTGGTTGTACAGGGATATGGGGAAGTTTAAGTCCTAATTTGAGAATTACATCTTACACGCAAAGTGAGATGTCCCAAATGACCAGAAATACGGATTGCCATAAAATATAAAATATATGCCCGTAATGGCTGGAGGGAGGGAGGAATGGAGAATTGATGTTCAAGGAGAATATATTTTCAGTTATACAAGATGAATAAGTCCTAGAAATCTGCTATACAACATTTCTCCTATTATTAAAGATACTGTGCCCTAAAAGTTTGTAAACAGGGTAGATCTCATGTTAAGTTTTCTTACCACAATGAAAGAAAAAAGAGAAGAAATAAGAGAGTAGAAGCCGTATCCTTCTCATCCATTCAGTCATCTATCAGAATCCCTCCCCCATCACTTCCACCTGCTTACAGCCATCTGTCTCTAGGAGGAAAACAAACATCACCTTAAATTTCAAGTAATGAGAGCAAGAGCCATTTCAAATACATGACAATCTGAGTTCTAGAATGGTTCCGGTGAGGATTACTTTCTTACTTTGAAAGAGATCCACACAATAAACTAGAGTGGCCAACCATTTTTTTTTGAAAGTTGCTTTAACAATAAAAATATCAATCTGATTTGTTTAATGTTTGTATGTTACAACTGTAATAAAATTAATAGCTAACAAAAAATACATATATATATATATATATATATATATATATATATATATATATATATATATATATATGTGCCCTGGTGGCTTTCCTGGGTGAGAAGCAAGGGCCATACATAAGTAGACTTGAGGATGCTTTAGACAGAAGAGTAAAGATTCACATCCTGGAATCTAAAGTCTTAACCCTATTACTTATTATATTTCAAAGTTCTAAGAACAGTGTCTAGCAAGGGGCTGCTTCTAACGCAGGGAGACAGGAAAGCAACTGGTGGCATAAGATGTTCTAGTTGTTTTAGCTTGATGATCAATGAATTCTGAGAAAACGTTCTCCAACCCCATATGCTGTCTTTCAATGTAAGCAGTACGGCTGTGAGGACAGGGCTCGGGAAGTTTGAGAGAACCCATCACTCTGCATCACTGTCATGTGAGCCAGCCTCACACAGGTGGAGTCTTTTCCACCAAAAGAAGTTAGGTCAGGAGGGTGATTTCTGAGAGAAAGAGAAGGCACTGACACTCCCCAGACTCCTTGGGGAAGAAACTCCAAAACTGTAATAATTCTTGGCTTGTTTTCTGCTGTCTTCTCCACCTGAACTCCAGGGACTTCTTGATGATCTCAAAGGATGCTCCCTTGACAGAAGGTGGGGTCTATGAGTGTCTTCAATCTCCTCAGCATGTGGGAGGCCCAGAGAAGGCAGAGAGGAAAATCTTCAGCTTCATGATGGCTGAAAGTTTGTCTAAAATCAGGTGCCTTCTCTGTGTGGTTTTTTGGGGAAGCATATATATAACTGAGACTAGAATTGGGAAAAGAATTACACCAACACAGACAAGCATGCACTAACAATGACAATTTTAGCATTTAGGGGCTGGGTAACAAAAAAAGAGATTTATGTTACATTAAAAGAAATGTTGGCTGGGCACAGTGGTTCATGTCTGTAATCCCAGCACCTTGGGAGGCCGAGGTGGGCGGATCACTTGAGGTCAGGAGTTTGTGACCAACCTGGCCAACATGGTGAAACCCCGTCTCTACTAAAAATACAAAAATTAGCCAGGCGTGGTAGCACAAGCCTGTAATCCCAGCTACTCAGGAGGCTAAGGCGGGAGAATCGCTTGCATCCGGGAGGCAGAGGTTGCAGAGCTGAGATTGTGCCACTGCACTCTAGCCTGGGCAACAGAGCAAGACCTTTCTCAAGAAAAAAAAAAAAGAAAGAAAGAAAGAAATGTTTTTACTATCCTGTTATTTCTGTCTATCTTTTGCCTCTTCGTACCTATCCTTTCACTCAAATAAGGTTTCACTAAAAAATGAGGGAAACAGAGTAACTGTTGGGTAATCTCGTATTTCGATGTCTTTTTACATGATTGCCAGCCTCCAGAATAATTGATGCAGAGAGAAATATTCGCTAAGGGAAATCATTATTCCATCAGCTGGAAATTAAGTGAGAGATGAAACTTTTTATCCTACCACATATTAACTACTGAAAACCCTGAATACAATAAATATATATAGAAAAAGAAGAGAATAATTTCTCCAGGATTCCCCTCCTCTCCTTCTGAGAATTCTCTTTCACTCATTTCTTCCTCTTGCCCTATATCTCTTCTTTTCTCCCTTTCCCATTTCTGTTTCCCTGTAATTTTTTTCTTTAGAGCAGGCGACTGAAAGGAGATTAAAATATATATTAATTTCTAAATACCCTACATTAATGGAAAGAAACCACAATCCAGGTAATTATAACATTTTAAATTTTGTAATTGCTGATAAGAAGAACAAAAGGAAAAATTTTGTACAGATTGTATCAGATGTTGGAAGAATCTGATACGGTGTTAGTTTATCTTTAGGTGAACCCACAACTATGGGAAGAAATAAACTAACAAGACCCCCTGAATTCATCCTTCTTGGACTCTCCTCTTGACCTAGGATCAGAAGCCTCTCTTTGCTGTGTTTCTCCCCATCTACCTTGTCACAGTGATAGGAAACTTGCTCATCATCCTGGCCATCCAGTCAGACACTCGTCTCCAGACACCCATGTATTTCTTTCTAAGTGTCCTGTCTTTTGTTGACGTTTGCTATGTGACAGTCATTATCCCTAAGATGCCGGTGAACTTCTCGTCAGAGACAAAGATCATATCTTATGGTGAGTGTCTGACCCAGATGTACTTTTTCATAGCCTTTGGAAACACAGACAGTTACCTGCTAGAGCCATGGCTGTTGACCGCTACATGGCCACTACATCACCATTGTGAGTCACAGACGCTGTGTCCTGCTTCTGGTTCCCTCCTTCTGCATTCCACATTTTCACTCCCTCCTGCGCATTCTTCTGACTAATCAACTCATCTTCAGTGCCTCCAGTGTCATCCAGCACTTTTTCTGCAATGACCAACCAGTGCTAAAATTGTCCTGTTCCTCCCATTTTGTCAAAGAAATCATTGTAATGACAGAAGGCTTGGCTGTCATAATGACCCCCTTTTCATGTATCATCATCTCTTATTTAAGAATCCTCATGACTGTTCTAAAGATTCCTTCAGTTGCTGGAAAGCTGAAAGCATTTTCTACCTGTGGCTCTCATCTCACAGTGGTGACCCTGTTTTATGGAAGCATTAGCTATGTGTATTTTCAGCCCCTGTCCAACTATACTGTCAAGGATCTAATAGCAACAATTATCTACACCATACTGACTACAGTGCTAAATCCATTTATCCATTTATCCATTTGTCTGAGGGACAAAGACATGAAGCAGGGTTTGGCAAAGTTGATGCACGGGATGAAATGTCAATAAAAGACCTGAAATCTTAGGAAAATACCACAGATCTCTTGCCCTGGACTATAGGTTATTAATGGGTATGTGATTCTGAAATGATTATTAGATTCTGAAAGGATAGGACCTTCAATGATGAAAGGATAGGACCTTTCATTCCTTATATAAGAATGTTTATTGCACGTGTTGAAGCTACTCCTCAATATAATGCCTACAAACTAAGTTAGATCACTGTAATCTCCTGAGTATCCCTATTCATGCAGCTGGGTTTTCTTGTATAGTAATGTAAAGCTGCTTGAATGTCTTTGAGCCACTGTGTGTGTGTGTGTGTGTGTGTGTGTGTGTGTGTGTGTGTGTGTGGCTTCATCATATTAGCCCAGGGGCTCCTCAGTAACGAGGTCTCTCTCTCCCATTATAAATGTCAGAACTGTGACTCCTTCTTCTGCATTTCCTCAAAGATTAAAGCCTGGCTTCTATTGTTGTCATAGTCTCAACAAATAAAATCATCCCATTAGATAACTCTTAGTGAATCAGTGTCAGGTCAGGTTCCTAAGAGTATGGCATCTCAGTATTCTTCCTGCTTCCCACCTGGCAAAGCTGACTGTACCTTAAGTCTCTCATTAATTTCATTTGACCCAAACTCAACTGCACTGTTTTCCCAGGTAGTATGTGTTAAGTTCCAGTAACCTTAGTAGCAGATGCCTCCAACTCCTGGGTCAGTTCTCTTCCTTAACAGACTTAAGACAGTCTTCTAACCAGAAAAACCAATTGTGTAGGAAAGAAACACTTTTGCTCATTTGTGAGTTCTGAGAAATATTAGTCACTGCTAGTCCGTGAATTATCTTGCAACTCAGAGATTTGTGAATTCATTTGCTCTTTCAACAAATTTTTACTTCTGATACACCATGCACCAGCCTACTGGACTTAAAAACAAAGATAATGTGCTACATGATTTAAGTCAACAATGTGAAGGCCAAAGATCAGCAGGGTCTAAGGAAACAAAATAACACAGGCAATACAAGTATTTGGAGGGCAATTTCCTGTTAATTAGATTGTTTTAGGTTTGCAAGGTACAGAGAAACACACATACTTTTAAGTAACAAGTGTCAAATAAAAATCCAATCTGGTCTTAGGTAAGGAGAGATATTACTGCAAAAGGGGGGAAATGGTCTATAGCAATAATGCAAGGGAACTATTGCACTAGGGAGAATGTCTCAATTGTGAGACCAACAAAAGTGTCAAATGTCAGACAGAAAAGGAATTTTCTTTCATAAAGAGAAGTGAACAAGAATGAGGCTAGAAAGAAACAGATGTGCAGAAGTGGGATGAGCTAGTAACAGTAGCAGGACTGAAGAGTTGGTCAAAGAAGGTATTTTATTAGTTGACGTTCCAGCGGGGTCATTAAGGAGGGGTTATATGCCAACTCAGATTGAGGGTAGGTCAAAGTGCTTTCTTTTCCAGAACACAAAAGAGTGGAGGGATTTCTTGAACTGCCACTGTTTTCCAGGAGCACGGGGCTCAGGTAAAATTCAACATTGGCACAGGGATTTGCTGTAAGAATTCACAAGGTAAAAAGAAGACATAAATCTCAGCTGCACAGCCAGATCTCAGAGAAGAATAAAAATTAAAGCATGGTTGGACCCCACAGAGTTGGAAGGTAATTCAGGCTCTGAAAGGCTATTCAGGGGAAAACACAAGATTCATGAACATGTCATTTTGATGCCCTTCCACATTAAGTTCAAAAAAGAAGGCCACGGTCATGAGAATCGCACAGAAGATAAGAAGCTTCTCTCCAATACCCTCTCCAGTACCCTCTAATGAGGACTTATGGGAGAGAAGAGTCAATCAGCTAGAGTGAATTGGAGATTACATAGTGCTAAAGTAAACACGGAAACTTCCCAGAGACACGTTGGTCAGCGGATATGTATAACAGTTACAAATGTGCCCTTCATGCAAGTATAAACTCCCCCCAAAATAAACAGCCAAACATACTCCAAACATCCTTAGTAAACCATACACCACACAGGGACTGCCTTATGTAAGTAACTGGAGAAGGACTCAGTTGCACATATGGGTCAATGTGGAGAATAACAGAATTAAAAGCTTGCAAGCATTGGTCATAAAAGATTACAAGCCTCTGGGATTTGCAGAAACACTGGCAAAGAACTTAAACTTCCACCAACCAGGCAATTGATAGATTCCTGAATTCAATCTTACCTGAACGTTCAGCAGAGGGATGCTGCTGATCCTTACCCTATGTAATAAAGCCACCAAGCATTGAGCTGTAAAAGGCACTCAAATGCAGCACTTTACATACATTACCATACTAACTTTCTACTAAGTTTTTGGTGAAAGTACAAATTTATTATGTCCATATAGCAGATGTGATAAATAAGAATCGGAAAGTACAAATAACTTGTTGAATATCAAACAACTCTTAACATCTAATCTGAGAACTTAAACATGTTCTGAAAATTATATTTTTGGCTCTTATCCTCTATCCTACCTCCCTAAAGGTACCTATGTGTCCATAAAGACAAATTTCTTCAACTTACTATTTTCTTTAAAAAAAAAAACAAGTCTAGGTCAGTGAGGTGAACTTTATTTTCATTCTTAAAAACGGAAACCCAGAGGCACAGATGACCACAATGACATAAACTTCCTAAAACTGTGCAAAATTATCCATAATAAGTTGAACTTCTGTGTGTTGTGAAATGGGAACATTGAGTCACATTTACTTAGAACTCAAGGGGCAGAAAATCCCTCAATGATAGCTATATTGTTGAGAGTTTTTATGTGCCAGAATTAAGACATGTTTTAATTACCAGAATAATACTATGATATAATATTATCATCTGATAGTAACACTATAATCATGGCCACTTTACAGATAAGGTAGCCAAGTTTCAGAGGGGTTAAAAGACTTTCCCAGCTATGACATAATTAATATGGCAGAATAGGAGATGCCAGCCTTTTTCTCCCCACCCCACCACCCAAAAAAACACATATAGACAGCAATCCACAAACCAAAATAACCCAGAGAGTGCTCAAGGGCTCATTTAAGAATCTGCAGCAACACAGTTGCAAGAAGAAGAATAAAAAGAAGAGGAATGTACGCACATCAGGATGACTTGTGAGACCAGTGTATCTGAAACACCTAGAAATGGCTAGATACAAAGAGAAAAGCCAAGGTCACTGGTATCAGGCACATCATGGGAGACACCGCAGTCCCAGTGACCTGCTCTGCAGAAAACTTTGGCATTTTGACACTAAGGTAACCAAAAGCCATTCCTGCCAGGGAACCCCAGATAGGAAGACTTGGCTTCACACATACACACCCTCAAGAAGTAGCCAACGTTGTGCCACTCCAGAACCAGAGCCACCACTCTTCTCAACCTGACATATGTTCCTGACCACTAAACTACAGCTTCTCCATGAGTGCCTGCATTCCAGACTTTGGCTCTGTGGCTGTGCTACATCTACCCATGCCTCAGATATCAGAGCCACCACCATAGCAAGTTAGTTTACACTCTGCACCCCAGAATTAAGGTCTGTATGCATGTCTTCACATACCAGATATCAGCCCAGCCACCATAGAGAACTAGTGCATGACCTGGAGCCTGGAGCTACTATAGCTCTGCACAGGTCCATGGCTCCCTGCCTGCTTCATAAGCACCCATGCCTTGTACATCATTACCAACACAACAGCAGGGGTACCTGCACCCTGGGCACCAGTGCGTTTGCTGCCCTGAACCTCGGAGCCATGGTCTTTCCACACATGCCAGTGCTCTAAGCCTTGGCTCACTGGCTACTCTACAGGTGTGGCTCATCAGGCACCGGTATTGCTGCCAGTGTGAGCAGGCCCATGAGTCAAACCCAGTGGCAAGAGACATCCCTTTGGTCATGGTTTCCCAAGTGGAATAAAAAGATCTCAGGAGAACTTTTAGCAGCCATAAACACCAAATATATCAAAAGCCCTCACTGCTGCTGCAGGCACTCACATCATTGATCATTGCCCTGTGAACTTTACCAACACTGACTGCAGCTGACATAGCTGTACAGAGACTATGCTGCTGCACCCTCAGCAGAGTCAGAATTGCTGCACCCTGCATAGCCAGCACCCTTGCATGTTCCCATAAAAGAAGATCCTTCCCCACCAAAACCATCCCAGAAATCAGACTGACAGAGGGGATTATTTCACAGCCTTGAAAACTTTGAGTGTATAGTCTGGTTTGCAAGCAAATTCAAGCATTAACAGAAGGCCACAAGAAACATGAAAAACAAGGGAAACATATCATCACAAAAAGAATATAATAATTTCCCAGTAGCTGACCCCAAACGTACAAATTTCTGAATGGCCAAAGAATTCAAAATATTTGTTTTTAAGGAATCTCAGCAAAGCTCAAAAGAAGACAAAGAAAAAATTTTTTTACAAAATCAGGAAAACAATAAATAAAAAATGAAAAAGCTACAGATTGAAATCCTAAAAAATCAATAAGATATTCTAGAACTGAAGAATACATGAATGAAATAAAAACACAATGGAGAATACAGTGAATGGAATAAAAATGAAATAGTGTCAATGGCAGAATTAATCAAACAATAAAAACCTCTAAAATTGAAAACAGGTTATTTGAAAATATACACTCAAAGGAGGAAAAAATGAAAAGAAATGAAGAAAGTGTATGGGATTTATAGGACAACATAATGATAACTTTCCTCAGCATTATAGAATTTAAATAACGTGTAGAGAAAGAAAAAGGGATAGAAAGGTTATATAAAGAATAATAGCTTAAAACTTCCAAATCTGGGAAAAGATATAAATATGCAAGTGCATGGGAATCCAAGGTCTTTAATTAGATTCAATCCAAATAAGACTACCACAAGACACGAAATCAAATTATAAAACAAACCAACAAAGAGAGGATCCTAAAAGCAGCAAGGAAAAAGAAGCATATCACATTTTACTGATTTCCCATAAGGTTAGCAGCACACTTCTCAGCAGAAAATGTGCAGGCCAAGAGAGAGTGGGATGACATACTCAAAGTGAGAAAAAAAACTGTCAACTAAGAATATCATGACCAGCAAAGCTATATTTTAGAATGAAGAAGATATAAATACTTTCCCAGAAAGGTAAAAGCTAATGGAGTTAATCATCCCCAGAGCTGCCAAAGGAAATGCTAAGAAGAGCTCTTCAAGCTGGAAAAAAATGATACTAAATAGTAACATAAAAACATGAAAATATAAAACTCACAGGTAAAAGTAAGTACATTGTCAAATTCAGAATAGTCTAATTCTGTAATGTTTGTGTAAACCAGTCATAACTTTACTATAAATGTTTAAAGACAAAACTATTAAAAATAATAACAGCTACAATAATTTGTTAAAGGATACACAATTAAAAAAGATGTAAATTGTGACATCTGAAATATAAAATAGAAGTGACAGGAGCATCGAAGTGTAGTTTTTTTGTGTCATTAAACTTAAGTTGTTATCGGCTTAATATAGTTTGTTATAAGTACAGAATGTTTTAAGTAAGCTTCATGGTAACCACAAAATAGAAACATATAGTAAATGCAAAAAATGAAAAAAGTAAGGAATCAAAACATACTACAACAACAACAACAACAACAAAGAATTACCAATTGAAGACACAGAACAATGATACTAGACCCCTATTTCTCACCATATACAAACATCAAATCAAAGTGGATTAAAGAGTTAAATCTAAGACCTCAAGAAAATATTGGGGAAAATGTCCAGGACATTGCTCTGAGCAAAAATTTCTTGAGCAATATCCCACAAGCACAGGCAACCAAAGCAAACGTGGACAAATGGGATCACATCAAGTTAAAAAGTTTCCACACAGGAAAGGATACAATCAGCAAAGTGAAGAGACAACCCACAGAATGAGAGAAAATGTTTGCAAATGATATATCTGATAAGCAGTTAATATTAATATCCAAAATATATAAGGAACTCAAACAGTTCAATAGTATGAAGGCAAATAATTTGGTTTTAAGGTGAATAGACATTTCTCAAAAGAAGACATACAAATGGCCAACAGATATATTTTAAAATGCCCAACATTACTAATTATCAGAGAAACGTAAATTAAAACCGTAATGAGATATTACCTCACACCTGTTAGAATGGCTGTTAGCAAAAAGTGTAAAGATAACTATTGCAAAGATGTAAAGAAAAGGGAACAGTTACACACTGTTTGTGAGAATGTAAATTAACACGGCCTTTATAGACAACAGTATGGGGGCTCCTCAAAAAACTGAAATTATTATTATTATTGTTGTTTGTTTGTTTGTTTTGAGACAGAGTCTCACTCTGTCACCCAGGCTGGAGTGCAGTGGTGCAGTCTCAGCTCACTGCATCATCTGCCTCACCGGTTCAAGCAATTCTTCTGCCTCAGCCTCCCAAGTAGCTGGGACTACAGGTACCCGCCACCACACCCGGCTAATTTTTGTACTTTTAGTAGAGGCAGGGTTTCACCATATTGGCCAGGCTGGTCTCTAACTCCTGACCTCATGATCCACCCGCCTCGGCCTCCCAAAGTGCTGAAATTACAGGCATGAGCCACTGCACCTGGCCAAAAAACTGAAATTATTGTGTTGGATATAAAAATGCTCTAGGAAGGCCGGGCGCGGTGGCTCAAGCCTATAATCCCAGCACTTTGGGAGGCCGAGACGGGCGGATCACGAGGTCAGGAGATCGAGACCATCCTGGCTAACACGGTGAAACCCCGTTCTACTAAAAAATACAAAAAACTAGCCCGGCGAGGTGGCGGGCGCCTGTAGTCCCAGCTACTCGGGAGGCTGAGGCAGGAGAATGGCGTAAACCCGGGAGGCGGAGCTTGCAGTGAGCTGAGATCCGGCCACTGCACTCCAGCCTGGGCGACAGAGCAAGACTCCGTCTCAAAAAAAAAAAAAATGCTCTAGGAAAAAATGCTCATTGCTGCAAAGCGAAACCAGCGCTCAGGCAAAAGTTGTCTCAGCAAGGCAATACACTCCTGCAGAAGGGTGCCACTTGTGCCAATCAAGATGGCAACAGCACAGGGAACAAAGGAGAGCAGCGAGTTTTTATTTCTGACAGTAGTACTTACCTCTGTGTCACTCCCCCATGGGCTGGGGTCAGGCCGCACAATCTGAGCTGACCCAACTAGCTACTTCCAAATATTTTTCTAAATATGGAAGGGAAGGGGAACGTGAGGTACAGTGATAAAGCATGTGAGATGTGCAGTTTCAAAGAATAAAGGATTCAGGTAACTAAGGGAACAGATGTGAGTTATTGATTAGAGCTGAGGGGATGTGGGTAGGCAGTAACTAGGGGCAAGGAGGAACAAGAAAGTTGAGTTTGAAAACAAAGGACAAGGAAGTTAGCAGGCTAAATCTTTGAAGAGAAACTCAGAGAAATTCATTGTATCTTACAATTGATACACAGGTTAAAAATAAATTATTTAGGCAGTTAGTGAGGGTGAAAGAATTCTCAGTGGGAATTTTCCTTTAATAAAAAACAGCCCCGAAATCATTTCTTTTCTAATAAAAAGCAGCCTGAAAAATCAAGTTGCAAGCATAGATAAGCAAGCTGGAAGCTTGCATAGGTAAATGCCAGCAGCTATGCCAGACGCCAGGTATATCCAACATGGCAATTCCTTCTTCCCTTTTCCGTGTTGCCACGTGTATGGGTGTCATGGTGCTGGTCAGGTAAAGGCTCCATTTGCATAATAAAGATTTAAGTGGGACAGCCTATTTTTTCACAGGCTATGTAAATGGCACATCTGGTCAAATAAATCCCCTGAGCCCTATGTAAATCAAATACTGACTCCTCAAGCACCTCTATAAAATCAACCACATCTTGCCCCAAACCTGGAAATCCACTTGGACGCCCCCTTCCTCTGCATGAGGAAGCTCTCTTTCTCTCTCTCTCTTCTTTCTTATGCCTATTGAACTTTCCACTCCACGTGTTTGTGCGTCCATGTCTTTGTTCTCCTTAGTGTGAGACAACAAACATCGGGTATTTCCCCAGACAATGAAGCCCCTGCAATATAACAACCATAGAATTCAGCAATCTCATTTCTGGGTTTATATCCAGAAGAATTTAAATCAGTCTCTCAAAGAGATATCTGCACCCCATGTCCATTGCAATATTATTCACAGTAGCCAAGATATAGAATCAACCTAAGTACCTATCAACAGATGAATGGATAATGAAAATGTGGTGGCTAGGCACGTTGAATCACACAGGTAATCCCCCAACTTTAGGAAGCCAAGGCCAGAGGATTACTTGAGGCCAGGAGTTTGTAAGTAGCCTGGGCCACATAGCAAGATACCATCTCTATTAAAAAAAGGTTTGTTTGTTTTTTTTAATTAGTTAGATGTGGTAGCACATGACTGTAGGTCTAGCTACTTGAGAGGTTGAGGTGGGAGGATTGCTTGAGCCCAAGGGTCAGGTCAGTCAGGTCGGATCCGTCGATCGAGAGGCAGGGCAGGCAGGCGGGCTTGCTGGCTTGCCGCCGTTACCGCCCGCCGCCGAAAAGGAAGGAAGAAGGAAGGAAGGAAGGAAGGAAGGAAGGAAGGAAGGAAGGAAGGAAGGAAGGAAGAGAAGAAAGCAAGCAGAGAGAGAGAGAAGGAAATTTGGCATATTCCGTGTGTGTGTGTGTGTGTAATATTATTCAACCACAGAAAAGAAGGAAATCCTGACATTTGCAACAACGTGGATGAACTTGTAAGACATTATGCTAAGTGCAATAAACCAGATACAAGAGACAAATACCTTATAATCTCACTTATCTGTAAAATCTTAAAAAGTTGAATTTATAAAAGCAGAGAGCACAGTGGTGATTGCCAGGGACTAGAATGGAGGAAAGGGGGAGAGATTGGTCAAAGGTTATGAACTTTCAGTTATAAAATGAATAAACTCTAGGGATCTGAAGTAAAGCATGCCTAATATAATTAATAATATCATTATCATATTCTTTACTTAAAATTTACTGAGACAGTAGATCACAAGTGTTTTCACCAAATACACACACACTATGTGTGGTGATGGATGTGTTAATTAATTTGACTGTGGTAATCATTTCACAATGCATGCATATATCAAATCATCAATTGTATACCTTGAGTGTATACAATTTTTATTTGCCAATTATAATGTAAACTTAAAATAAAATCCTAACCATCCCCTATCCCACCAACTAAATGAATGCCTAGGTAGCCAACGGGACTCCAGAACAACCTTAAAACTGAGTTCCTGGCCATGTCAGGATGGTAGGTTAGACAGGCTTCACTATATACCCTCTCTTTTATGATGTAGACACAACAACTGATCAGCATTATTGTTAAAATAGACATCGTAAGATGAACAGAACAGACTCTTTGTGGCAATAGGATACCAAATTATAAATGGGACCTACAGCCATGCCAGGAAAGGGTTAAGTCACACCTTCCTTCACTTAAAGAATAAACTGTGTTCTAACTGCCACAAGGCTTTTCTCTTTCTCTAGCAGCTAACCCAAACTTGGCCTCAAGATAAGCAATATTAAAACAATTTTCAGCTCCACCAGATGCTGAATAATTGAACCCCAGCCCTTGTTCCACCAGCCATAACTACAGCTTTGATTGGACAAGAGACTGACTTTAGTAAATTTCTCCTAATAAAAAGATCACTGATCATGAACTGGTTCTGTCCAGTTTACACAGACTGTGCACTTATGTGCTTTCTTTTCCTGAAAAGATCTTTTGATGTATAGGCCCTAATTGTAATACATTTAAATGTTAAGTCTCCATCCCAAAGTGAACATGAGTCATATATTACATGCATGTTGGTTCAATACGCATATGTCAGGACTGTCTTCCTGAATATTCATAGCTCTTTCTGTAACCTGTTGAATATGTGTTTAGCTAACCTATTCAGCATAAAGCTCCTATCTCAGCTCCTTCTCCTTCAAAGTGCCTATCTCTGGTTTTGGCTGGAGGTATGCTTCCCGGCCTCTGTATAGCCACCTTGCAAGCTGTAAACTCATAAAAATTAAAGTCTCCCTCCTTTTCCAAATGTATAATCTTTCAAGTTAACAATACCTTAATACAGTTAGGAGAGTAGAAAAAAGAAAAAGAAAGAAAAAAGTGAGTTTCTTGAAATGTAAGATGTAATCAGAAATCAATAAGTGACAAGAATGGACAATGTGTAAAAGGCAGGGCATTTAGGGACTCTGAAATATGGATTCTGTGTGCTTACATGAATCAAGAAGAGTAAAAGATCTGAAGCTGGTGGCTTTCCCTAGTAGGGATAGCAAAGAAAGGGAATCAGATATATAAGCAGCAGACTTGGAGACTGCCTAATAGAATCTGTATCTAATCCTGGGAGGGTTGGGAAAGAAGGCACCAATGATGTTGGGGTACACTTGGGGTAGTTGTCCTTTAAAAAATTGAGGCACTAAGGAGGAGGCCAAATTGATATTTTATAGGTTCAAGGGGGGAATTGGACCCAGGTATCAATGCCAGCTACTCTGTCCTCAGTGCGACTTGGGATATCTTCCAGGCAAGCCCTCAGAGAGCTTGGAAGAGCTGGGAAAAGAAAATTATTGTCCATCTGAGATACCCACATCAAGCTAGGCAGATCTTGCACTACCTCTGAAGGTTCCAAGAGGAGAATGTGGGGCCACTTGCTGGGGTGAACAGAGAAAACGTGCCATTTCTCTGGATCCCTGGAGACAATTCTGCACAAAGTTAATGAATGGTTGTTTTCTTACTGTCTTCCCTACCAAACACCAGAGACCTAGTGGCACAGTCTCAGAAGATACTCCCACGAGGAAAACAGGGGCTATAAGTATCTACAACTTGTGAATGAGAGTAAGAATCCAGGGAAGGGAGCATTCAGAATCAAGAAGCATTGGGAGAGTTTTTACAATTAGATACCTTTTTGTATGCAGTTTCTTGGCACAGATTTGTCTTCTTTCTGACTAATTATTTCATGGAGCAGAAATGAGAGAAATGAATACATAAGGCAAGATATTAATATCCTTTCTAGGTAAGAAATCAACCTAGAGAGTGCCTGGTGAGAAAGTGAAAATACCTGATCTCTGGGAAATAGTTGTCACTGGACATTAAATAAGAGAGCTTATTCATGTTTACCCTAAATGTAGATTATCTGTATTTATACTCTAAAGTGTGATCTTCCTTTACCCTAGTCTACTCCAGAAATACATTCCCCTGATCTCAGGATATGGATTATCAGCCAGAGAGTAGGAAAGCTTGGGAGAGAATTTTCTCACACAAGTTTACTCTGTCCCCCTCACTCTCTCATCCCCCATGTTTATTTTCCCAATAACTGTTTACATTCAAGTCAGTGTTCCTTAAGTGAGTTTCTTGCTTCCATTGTAAATGATGTGGAAAGAAACGTCTTGACTTAAAGGTTATTCATCAGCTACAAGCTACGTGAGATAACTATCTCGTTACCTAGATGTGGTTTAGCCACTCGTAATCCTTAATCAGAAGATGGCCTGAACTTGATTCATAGTCTTTATCTGTGGTTCCTGTAATTATCAGCCACAGAGTAAGGAGGAGGAGAAAGCGATCAGCCATTTGCTCCTGATCTCTTTCTTTCTCTATCTGTTCTCTATAGATCTTGCTATGGGTTAAATGTTTATGTCCTCCCAGAAGTCACTTAATCCCCAATGTGATCATATTTGAGATGGATATTTGACAGGTAATTTAAGTCATGAGGGTTGAGGGCCTCCTGATGTGATTAATGCCCTTATAAGAAGAGTTTGTTTCCTCCCCCTGCTTTCTGCCATGCAAGACTACAAGGAGAAGACAGCCCTATGAAAATCAAGAAACAAGCTCTCCACAGACACTGGATCTGCTAGCAACTTGATCTTGGACTTCCCAGCCTCCCAAACTGTGAAAAGTAAATGTTTAAGCCATCTAGACTATGGTAATTTTTTTTCTTTTTCTTTTTTTTTTTTCCTTTTCCTTTTTTTTTTTTTTTTTGAGATGGAGTCTCGCTCTGTCACCCAGGCTAGAGTTCAGTGGACTGAAGCCTTCTTCTCTCATCTCGTCAAAGTCATTCTCCGTCAAGCTTTGATCCGTTGCTGGTGATGAGCTGCGCTCCTTTGCCAGGGGAGATGCGCTCTTATTTTTTGAATTTCCAGCTTTTCTGCCCTGCTTTTTCCCCATCTTTGTGGTTTTATCTGCCTCTGGTCTTTGATGATGGTGACGTACTGATGGGGTTTTGGTGTAGGTGTCCTTCCTGTTTGATAGTTTTCCTTCTAACAGTCAGGACCCTCAGCTGTAGGTCTGTTGGAGATTGCTTGAGGTCCACTCCAGACCCTGTTTGCCTGGGTGTCAGCAGCAGAGGCTGCAGAAGATAGAATATTGCTGAACAGCGAGTGTACCTGTCTGATTCTTGCTTTGGAAGCTTCCTCTCAGGGGTGTACTCCACCCTGTGAAGTGTGGGGTGTCAGACTGCCCCTAGTGGGGGATGTCTCCCAGTTAGGCTACTCAGGGGTCAGGGACCCACTTGAGCCGGCAGTCTGTCCCTTCTCAGATCTCAACCTCTGTGTTGGGAGATCCACTGCTCTCTTCAAAGCTGTCAGACAGAGTTATTTGCGTCTGCAGAGGTTTCTGCTGCTTTTGTTGTTGTTTATCTGTGCCCTGTCCCCAGAGGTGGAGTCTACAGAGACAGGCAGGTTTCCTTGAGCTGCTGTGAGCTCCACCCAGTTGGAGCTTCCCAGCAGCTTTGTTTACCTACTTAAGCCTCAGCAATGGCGGGCGCCCCTCCCCCAGCCTCACTGCTGCCTTGCGGTTAGATGGCAGACTGCTGTGCTAGCAATGAGGGAGGCTCCGTGGGTGTGGGACCCTCCCGGCCAGGTGTGGGATATACTCTCCTGTTGTGCCCGTTTGCTTAAAGCACAGTATTGGGGTGGGAGTTACTCGATTTTCCAGGTGTTGTGTGTCTCAGTTCCCCTGGCTAGGAAAAGGGATTCCCTTCCCCCTTGCGCTTCCCAGGTGAGGCGATGCCTCACCCTGCTTCAGCTCTCGCTGGTTGGGCTGCAGCAGCTGACCAGCACTGATTGACCAGCACTCCCTAGTGAGATAAGCCCAGTACCTCAGTTGAAAATGCCGAAATCACCGGTCTTCTGTGCCGCCCCTGCTGGGAGTTGGACACTGAAGCTGTTCCTATTCGGCCATCTTGCTCCACCCCCCCATACGTGTCTTATTCTGCTTTATGTTGCTATAACAGTATACCCATGACTGGGTAGTTTATAAAGAAAAGAAATTTATTTATTACCATTCTGGAGACTGGAAGTCAAGGGGCCTGCATCTGGTGAGGGTCCTCTTGCTGTGTCATCTCATGGTATGAGGTGGAAGGGCAAAAGCATGAGAAAGAGAGCAAGGAAGGGATTGTACTCATCCTTTTATCAGAAACCCACTCCTGCAATAACTAACTGACTCCTGAGATAACAGCATTGAACCATTCATGAAGACAGAGCCCTCATGACTCAATCACCTCTCAAAGTTCCCACTTCTCAATACTGTTGCACTGGGGATTAGGTTTTTAACAAATAAACTTTGTGGGACACATTCAAACTATAGCAATATGTACATTTGTTCCTATGTCTTTTTAATTGCTACAACTTAAGAGCCTATTTTAAAATTGTTTAGGGCAAGTTCTCCATCACTGTTATTTTTAATTTTTTTCTTGATCATTCTTAAACAATTTCTTTTCTAGAGAAAATTTAACAACAGTTAATCAGTTTCACAAAAATTTTCTTGAGATTTTGTATCGTATATATTGAAGGTGTACAACATGATGTTTTGATATACATATACATGGTGAAATTATTATTATAGTCAAGCAAATGAACATATCCATCATCTTACATAGTTAGTTTTTCTAGTGTACTAAAAAGTACCTAAAATCTATTCTCTCAGACCATTTTCTGTGAGCAATACAGTATTGTTTAACCCATTTCCTGTTTGCCCCAAGAATACACTTGTCTCTAATCCTAATGTAACAGAAATGTTACATTGTTTTTTATGCATAAAATGGCTTCAATATACAAGAATTACTGTGAAGATCAAATGTTTTATGTGTATAAAATGCTTAGACCAGTGCCTGGTTCATAGTAAGCATTTAGTCAATATTGTTATTGATGCTGTCACTCTCTTACCTGTTCCTTTCATAATACCTAATGTGATAAGGGGGAAGACCTGGATTTGAACATCCTAAGAAGATGAACTAAAGTTGCTTCATCCAGAGTATGAATTTAATTGAAAACAGAACAATTTAGACAAGAAAGGGATTAAGAAGGCTGATTACATGCAGGTAGTATGTTCCTCCTCCATGGAGAGGAACAGAATAGAAAGTAGGTACATTTCAAACAGACTGTATAGAAGAGAATGCTAGAATTCACCAGAGAAAGTACAAGAAGCACCAAAAATAAGTACAGAGAGGGTTCAGGACACCTTGCCTAGCCAGGGACTGAAAGAGCTGAAAGAGGCTCCTGGATATGGGGAAACAGTAAGAGAGAAACCCCCAGGTTTCTCTTGACTTTGGGAGAAACCTTTAACCCTCCAGACCTTGGACCTGACATACAGAGCTGCCTAAAGATTGCACAGAGATGTCACTCCAGAAAGGGAACCCACACGGAATTTCACAGGCATCCGAGCCTAGACCAGCCTCAGCCAGGTGCCATTTAGAGAGCCTAGATACTGGCGATCTACATACTTAGCTGCTGCCACTGTGCTGCTTCAAAGAGAGATAGGAGAGACTGGGTGCTCCCATGCACCCCAAGAAGGATCCCTACCACTGTGCTGTAGAATGCTGTTGAGATTGAGATATGAGCAGACCACATTCCCCACAGCTTCCTGCCCATGGTGCCCACCTGAGAGGGGATCCACACTCTCTGGTAATAAGCCCACAACTGACACCATTTTAAGAGTTTAATCCTGGGATTTGCCTCACCCTTGGGCCAAGTTTGAGTTGCCACGGCTGCAGCCAGCAGCCAGTCAAAAAGGGACAAGGAAACCAAGTTGTCCTACACATACCTAGGATAATACTCACTGCCCTGCTACAGGCTGCTGTGAGACTAAGACTTGAGCAGACCACACTCCCCATATTTTCCTGCCCATACTGCTTGCCTTAGGTGGTCCTGCCCTCTCTGGTCACAAACTGAAAGCTAGCTTCATTTCAAGAGTTTAACACTGAGCCGTGCCCCATATTTGGCCCAAGTTCATTAGGCAATACAGCTGCAGCTGCCACTCAGCTGGGAGAGAGACAGGGGAGACAAAGCTATCCTAAGCACACTAAGGGTAATACCCACCACCCTGCTACAGTGGCTCTCAGACTGGGGACTAGCCTGCCCAACTCATCACAGCTATCAAGAACACCAATATGGACCACCCAGGTCCCTGGGGTTTGCTCCACCACTGATACTGCCATCACCCACATGACACCAGCTGCCACAGGATATGAGAACCCCCCACACACACACCTGGCCTACCAATCCCACTACTAGCTTCTAGTCAAGCCACTTGGAGGCCCAAGAACCAGCCCTCCAGGACCCTTTAACACCAAAGTCACTGTAAGTTGCTCTGGGCTTAAAAACAGGCACATTAACCCCACTGCTGCCACCACAGGGACCTGGAGACTGGATCAGTCAGTGTCCAAGTCCCCAACAAAATCTTGCCACAACCTCAACTAATAACTGTACCCTAAGCCACTGAGGAAATCACAGATACCACTGACTCTGTGTACTACTAAAGAGCTCATGCAAAGATCACACTATTGCAGGCACCCATAATCCTAGCCAAAGTATCCTACTCAAGCAACAACACACACACATCTTCAAGAAAGAAATTCCCTTACCAAAGCAATTTCAAAAAAAAAAGTTGGAACCAGCAACTGCTTCACCAGATGCTCAGATATCAAAAGAAGGACACAGAAAACATGAAAAAGTGGGGAAATATAACACCACCAAAGGACCTCAACTGTCCTGCAACAGATCCCAATCAAAAAATTCCTCAAAATGCCAAGTAAAAGATTCAAAATATTGATTTTTAAAGGAGCTCAATGAGATGCAAGAGAAATCTAAAAACTAATACAAAGAAGTCCAAAAATCAACTTAGGATATGACTAAAACCAAGGAGATAGATATATTTAGGGGAAAAAAAGCAGAAATTCTGGAATGAAAAATTCATTCACTGTTGAGTACAGTGGCTCATGCCTAGAATTCTAGCATTTGGGGAGGCGAAGGTAGGAGGATCACTTGAGGTCAGGAGGTCAAGTCCAGCCTGGGCAACATAACAAGATCCCCTCCCTACAAAAAAATATGCAAAAATAATCCAGGCATACTGGTGCATGCCTGTAGTCCCAGTTACTTGGGAGGCTGAGGCTGGAGATCACTTGAGCCCAAGAGTTCAAGGCTGCAGTGAGCTATGATTGCACCACTGCACTACAGCCTGGGCAATTTAGAGCAATATTGTCTCAAAAAAAAAAAATTGCAGGAAATAAAACATACATTTGAAAACTTCAATAATAGACTAGAAAGCAGAAAGAAGAATCTCAGAAATAGAAGATCAGTCTTTTTGAAGTAATACAGTTAGACAAAAGTAAAGAAAAAGAATAAGAAAGAATGAGCAGCCAGGCGCAGTGGCTCATGCCTGTAATCCCAGTAGTTTGGGAGGCTGAGGTGGGCGGATCACGAGGTCAGGAGATTGAGACCATCCTGGCTAAGACAGTAAAACCCCATCTCTACTAAAAAATACAAAAAATTAGCCAGGTACGGTGGCGGGCACCTGTAGTCCCAGCTACTCGGGAGGCTAAGGCAAGAGAATGGTGTGAATCCGGGAGGCGGAGCTTGCAGTGAGCCGAGATCGCGCCACTGCACTCCAGCCCGGGCCACAGAGCTAGACTCCATCTCAAAAAAAAAAAAAAAGAAAGAAAGAATGAGCAAAGACTTCTAGACACCTGGGACTACATAAGATGACCAAACCTTTGAATTATTGGTATTCCAAGGGGGAAGAGAGATCAAAAAGTTTAGAAAATCTATTTGAGGAAATAACTGATGAAAATTTCCCAAGCCTAGCAAGAGAGTCACACATCCAGTTATAGGAGGTCCAGCTATCCCCAGGAAAGAACATTGCAAAAAGACCAACATGACATGTATTATTCAGAATGTCTAGAGTCAAAGTGAATGAAAGAATTTTAAAATTAGCAAGAGAAAAGCAGCTAGTCACCTATAAAGGAAATCTCATCAGATTAACAGCAGACTTTTCAGCAGAAACCTTATAGGTCAGAAGAGAATGGGATGGCATTTGCAAAACACTAGAAAGAAAAAAAAAACTGTCAGCCAAGAATTTTATATTCTACCAGAAAAAGCTTCATAAATGAAGGAGAAATGAAGTCATTCTCAGACAAGCAAATGCTGAGTAAATTTGTCACCTCTAGACTGGCTATGCAGGAAATGTTCAGAGGAGTCTTAAACATGGAAATGAAAGGTCAGTATTCATTATGATGAAAACACATGGAAAAATAAAACTAACAATTCTTATAAAAACAATCACACAAAGGAGGAGGAGAAAGGAATCAAATGGCAACATGACATAATTTGTTCAAACCATAAAGACAAAAAGAGAAAAAAAAGAAAAAATTAATAAAACAATTTGTAAAAATTAATAATATGACAGAAACAAAGCCTCACATATCAATAATAACCTTGAATGTAAACAAATTAAATGTTCCACTTAAAAGATAAAGATTGGCATAATTAATAAAATAAAATCAAGATCCAACTATATGCTGCTAACAAGAAACTCACTTTACCCATAAAGATACACATAGACTGAAAGTAAAAGAGTGGGAAAAGATAGTCCATGCAATTGGAAACCAAAAGCAAGTAGGTGTAGCTAAATTTCTACTAGATAAAAAAGACTTTAAATCAAAAACAGCAATAGGCCCACACTCAGACCCCAGCCCTGGCAGGCGCCCCCACCACACCTCCACCACTGGGCTCCTTCCCTCAGCCTCTTCTCTGGTGCACCCACCCACTCCCTCACTTCTCCCCCTTTCCCTCTTCCCCATCTGCTCTCCTTCCCTCACCTCTTTCCTCCCCACTTCCCCTCTTCTTGGTTTCCTCTCCCATCCCCTTGACTCTCCCCTCCCTGCCCTTACTCTCTCACTCACCCTCAGCCTGGACCCCCCATGATGGAGGCAGGTGCCAGTGCCATTGTCACTGCTGCCATCGCAGAGTGGGAGTCATGTTCCCAGAAAGTAGCATGATGGGTGTCCAAAGTAGCAGTGGAAGTTTGCAGGAGCCACCATCTTGGTACCAGTGCTCCACATCTCCAACCCCAGGCTCAGTGGCAAGCAGCGGCCAGGTCCCTGATAAATCACACACCACCATCCAGGAGGCCCAGGGAAGATGCAATGGATGAGCTTCATAGTCTGAATCCAAGAAGGCAAGAGTTATTGGAAGCTAGATTTACTGGGTTGTAAGTGGGAACACAGGGAGTACCAGCAATTGCAGTGTTGGAGCTAAAGCCTCAACAAATAATGAAAGCTCTTATCACAGTTTTAGAAGCTTAGGATCTTTAAGTGACAAAGAATCAGAGAAATGACTGGCAGGCAGCTGAAAGGACTGTGCAAGTGACCGGACTTTATCTGCAGTGGGTTCCCTTGAGAAACCAGAGAAGAAACAATCAGAATCATCTAGGGGAAAATATAGAAAAGCAGAAACCCAGAATGAAAATTGTCAGGGAAAAAGTACTGGGGGGATGTGGCCACAAAATTAGTGACTATTTTGAATACCAGGGTGAAAATGGCTCAAGTCCAGTAAGAGGCATACCTCCTGCAATCAGTTCTCCTCAAAATTCACATTCACATTCCACTCCTTCCTCATCTCTTTGACCAAATGGCCCTTCTCCTACTGCATTAGCATTTGGGGACCACCCTATTGTACAATCAAAGCAGTTACCCTTTAAAATTATTCAGACTGTTCTAACGATCCTGAAATTAGCAGCATTAGAAAGTAATAAAATCCAGGAGCTGGAAAAGAAGGAAGGATATATAGATTATTTGCTCAGGGCTAACCGTGATCTCAGATGGCAAATAGATGAACAACAAAAATTACTTGAAAAATACAAAGAATGATTAAATAAGTGTATATAAATGAGCAAGAAACTTCTTTTGAAAAGAGTACACAAGAAAAACTGTCAAACAGAGAGAAGAGTATGCAAGATTGATTACATCTCAGGCACTTTACAACAGTTAGACATGGCGTTTCATTTACTGAATAATGGACAGACGGTTTTGCATTTCAGAATCTTGTGAAGCAACAAGAATGGGTGAATTAGCAAAGGGAAGATATTGAAAGGCAAAGGAAAATTTTAGCCAAACGCAAACCTCCCACAGCTAATAATTCTCAGACACCCTCTACCAATACTGAACCAAAACAAAGGAAAAACAAAGCAGTCAGTGCAGCAGAAAATGATCCCTTTGTTAGACCAAATTTACTACAACTGTTGACTTTGGCAGAATATCATGAACAGGAAGACATTTTCAAACTTAGACTAGGACATCTCAGAAAGGAAGAGACAGAAATCCAAGCAGAACTTGAATGTTGACATGACATGAGCTGAGCAGAATAAACAATGAAGATAATTCACAATTCAAAGATCACCCAATGTTAAACGAAAGATATTTATTACTTCATCTGCTTGGTAGAGGTGGCTTTAGCAAAGTGTATAAGGCTTTTGACCTTTATGAACAAAGATATACTGCTGTGAAGCTACATCAGCTTAATAAAGGCTGGAGAGATGAGAAAAAAGAAAACTACTACAAGTATGCCTGCAGTATAGAATACACAAAGAACTGAATCACCCCAGAATAGTTAAACTCTATGATTATTTCTCCTTGGATACAGATACACTTTGTACGGTGTTAGAATACTGTGAAGGCAATGACTTGGATTTCTATCTGAAGCAACACAAGCCAATGTCAGAGAAAGAAGCTGAGTCTATTGTAATGCAGATTGTAAATGCACTAAGATATCCCAATAAGATCAATCCCCCATTACACATTATGACCTTAAGCCAGGAAACATCCTTTTGGTAGATAGAACAGCATGTGGTGAAATCAAAATCACTGATTTTTGTCTGTCCAAGATTACAGATGATGATAGCTATGGTATAGATGGAACTAATCTACCTCCTGAGTGTTACATAGTTGGAAAAGTGGCACCAAAGATTTCCAACAAGGTTAATGTGTGGTCAATTAGAGTCATCTTCTTTCAGCATCTTTGTGGTAGAAAGCCATTTGGTCACAATCAATCTCAACAAGACATTCTTCAAGAAAATACAATATTAAAAGCCACAGAAGTCCAGTTCCATGTAAAACCAATTGCAAGCAGTGAACCCTAGGCCTTTATAAGACGCTGCTTAGCATATGGAAAAGAAGATTGATTTGATGTGCACCAGCTGGCAAATGACCCATACCTCCCCCCACAAAAGTACATCAAATTCTTCAGGAAACCTACAACATGGCTGGGCTGACAGCATCTCCTACACTGCTTTCTTCAAGCATAATTACTTACTGACTTTCCTCCAAGACCGGCATGATGTCTTTGGATTGCTTCCAGATGCACACTTAAGTTTGAGAACATTTGAGTGTTTTTTGTGTGTTTGTTTTCTTTTTTTTTTACACAGGACATGGTTAAGAACTGTTTGTGAACTGAAGTTCCTCATAGTGTCATTTCTTTGAGAGTGGATCATGGACAATGAATAAATGCACACTTCTGACTATAACTTTGAGCAGTGAAGGATGACCGCGTGTTATAAAGAAACAGGAATACCATGTTAAGACAGAAGAAAAACATTTTTGTTCTTTTATTTGAAGGAACACCGTAAATAATGTTTATAATACTTAAATACATTTGGTTGTTACCAGAGTTCTAATATGAAAGGTAGTTTTTCATATTAGTTTTTCATTTCTAACACATGAACTACAGTGCCTGGATACATTCTTCAGCATTTGGCAGTTAATCTGCTGAAGTCAAAGTAAGAACTGAATGAGAGTGACAGTTGGGTTTTATAGTAATCGAATGTAAGAGTTCTCTTTGGACAAAGTTAGGCTTTGTCATTTGCCTATTCTGACTTTTACCAAGTTGTACCTCGAAATCACATGTCCATTTTCTTTCACTTGTTATATTAAAGGGAGAGCTATTATTTCTAAATTCTTTACGCCTTTGACAAAATGAGCTACTTGTTTTGAAATCAGTTGAATTCACTAAATTGTAATATTGCCAGTGTTTTCAACACATTAGAATTGATAACAGGTACATTTCTTTTGTTACCAGGCGTTGTTCATCAAAACAGGTGACAGTATGTAACCAAATGCAGACCAGTTCTATGCAGGATAATGATAAAATCCCTTCTAGCTCTATTGTAAATTGCTGTACAGATTTCAATTACTAAGTTTCAGCAGCTTATTCTTGTACAAATGTTTAAAATATGGCTTTTCTAATTGGGTATTGTATTTTTTAAGTCTTCTTGAAGGTGCTCTTATTACTGCTAAATGATGTCACTTCTTTGCTAAAAAAGTAAATGACCCCCTAGAAGGTGCAGGTTGTCTGTCATTAGCAGACATTCATTAACAATCACGACAGGTAAAAATGATCCATGTTGGACATATTGAGTTCTTTAAATCAGTTAGTGGGTTCTAGGGCTGTGGAGCACATAGATACTAGATTTATACATTGTTCATGGTTATTCTACATTTCTAGAAAGTTCTTATCAGCAAGATGATCCCATAAATAAGTTTCTTGTGGTTTCTTCAAATTTGTTAAAATGTGAACATTTTCTAACTGCCTTGTAGGGTAGAAACCAATATTTTTCAGGATGCTGTATTTCACTCCTGGAAGGACTTTATCTTTATTGTCACATTAATAATGCTGATACTTAATGTAAGTTGTTCATGTTGCAGAAAAAGGAGGTTATACTTACCATGGATTCTCTTTAATGTTGTACAGTTAAACTGTATTTCTGATGTTGCAAGCCATTTTGTTTTTTCATTGTACATAGACACATTGTCTCTTTAAACTGCTGCTGAAATTTTACAGAATATAGCCAAAACAATAATAAACAATGACAGCTAAAATGTAAAAAAAAAAAAAAAAAAAAAAAAGCAATAAAGGACAAAGAAGGACATTATGTGATGATAAAGGGATTCATTCAGCAAGAGGGTATAACAATCCTAAATACAAATGTACCCAATGTTGAAGCACTCAAATTCACAAAACAAATATTATGAGACCTAAAGAAAGAGATAGATAGCAATAAAATAATAATGGGAGACTTCAGCACCCCACTCACAGCACTAGACAGATCATCAAGACAAAAAATTAACAAAGAAACACTGGATTTAAATTGGACTCTAGACCAAATTTACTTGACATTTAATGAACATTCTACCCAACAACTACAGAATATACATTCTTTTGATTACCACATGGAACATTCTCCAAGATAGACCACGTATTGGTCCAAAAAACAAGTCTCAGCACATTTTTAAAATGTGAAATCATATCAAGTATTTTCTCAGACTACAGTGGATAAAAGCTAGAAATCAACACCAAGAGGAACTTTGGAAACTACACAAATACATGAAAATTAAACAGCATGCTCCTGAACAATTACTGGGCTAATAAAGAAATTCAGATAGAATTTTAAAATATTTTTGAAACAAATGAAAATCAAAACAACATACCAAAACGTGGTGGGTACAGTAAAAGTGGTGCTAAGAGGGAATTACATAGCATTAAATGACTACAACAAAAAAGTAGAAAGATCACAAATTAACAACCTAACATTGCACCTCAAGGAACTAGTAAAACAAGAACAAACCAAACCCAAAGTTAGCAGAAAAAAAGAAATAATAAAGAGCAAAGCAGAACTAAATGAAACTAAAACCAAAAAAAAGATCAACAAAACTAAAAACTATTCAAAAAGATAAAAGAAAATTGATAGACCAATAGCAAGAAAAGAAGGTCCAAACAAACACTATCAGAAACAAAAAAGAAACATTACAATTGATATCATAGAAATGCAAAAGATCATCAGAGACTATTATGAAAAACTATACACTTATAACATAGGAAACATAGAGGAAATGGATGAATTCCTGGAAAGATACAACCTCCTGAGATGAACAAGGAAGAAACAAAACTCCTAAACAGTCCAATAATGAGCTGTGAGATTGGATCAGTAACAAAAAACTTCCTAACAACAACAATAACAAAAAGCCCAGGACCAGGTGAATTCATAGCCAAATCGTACCAAACATACAAAGAAGAACTAATACCAGTCCTCCTGAAACTATTTCAAAAAACTGAGCCTGGAATGCTCCCTAATTCTACAAGACCAGTATCACACTGATACGAAAACCAGACAAGGACACAAGAGAAAAATAAAACTACAGAGGAATATACCTGATGAACATATATACAAAATTTCTCAACAAAATACTAGCAGCTCAAATCCAACAGCACATTAAAAAGATAATACACCATGATCAGGTGAGATTTATCCCAGGGATGTAACAGTAGTTCAACATACTCAAATCAATAAATGTGATACATCATCATAAATAGAAATAAAGACCGAAGCCATATGATAGTCTCAATATATGCAGAAAAAGTATTCAGTAAAATTTAGCAACATTCATGATAAAAATCCTCAACAAATTAGACATCAAAGTAACATACCTCAACATAATAAAGGCAATATACAAAAAAAAACCCACAGCCAACATCAATGGGGAAAAAGTTGAAATAATTCCCCTTAAGAACTGGAACAAGACAAGGATTCCCACTTTCACCACTCTTATTCAATATTAGTACTGTAGGTCTCAGCAAAAGCAATCAGGCAAGAGAGAAAAATAAAAGGCATTTATATTGGAAGAGAGGTAGTCAGATTTTCCCTTTTTGCTGATGATATGATTTAATATCTAGAAAACCCTAAAGACTCCACCAAAAAACCTCTTAGATTTTATTAATGAATTCAATAAAGTTTCAGGATATAAAATTAATGTTCAGAAATCAGTAGCATTTCTATATACCAATTATGATCTAGCTGAGGAACAAATAAAGAAGGCAATCCCATTTACAATAGCTACAAAAAATAAGTAAAATACCTAGGAATATATTTAACCAAGAAAGTAAAAGATCTCTATAAGTAGAACTACAAAACACTGATGAAAGAAATCGTAGATGACACAAACAAATGGAGAAACATTCTATGCTCATGGATTGGAACAATCAATATTGTGAAAATGACCACATTTCCCAAAGCAATTTACAGACTCAATGCAATCTCTATCAAATTACCAATGTAATTTTTTTAATTAGGGAAAAAAATCCTAAAATGTATATGGAGCCAAAAAAGAGCCTGAATAACCGAAGGAATCCTAAATAAAAAGAACAAAGTTGAAGGTATCACATTTTCTGACTTCAAATTATATTACAAGACTATAGTGACCAAAACAGCATGGTACTGGTATAAAAATAGCCACAAAGATCAATGGAGCAGAATAGAATACCCAGAAATAAAGCCACGTACAGTCAACCAACAGATCTTTGGCAAAGTTGACAAAAATATACACTGAGGAAAGGACACCCTATTCAATAAATGGTGCTGCAAAAATTGGATAGCCATATGCAGACAAATGAAACTGGGCCCATTGTATCAAAAAGATACCTGCATCCATATGTTTATTGAAGAACTATTCACAATAGCAAGGATATAGAACCCACCTAAGTGTCCATCAGTGGAGGATTGAATAAAGAAAATATGAGATGGATGGATAGATAGATAGATAGATAGATAGATAGATAGATAGATAGATAATGTGTATACACACACACACACACTGTGGAGTCCTACTCAACCATAATAAAAGAACAAAATCATGTCTTCTGCAGCAACATGGATAGAACTAGAGATCATTATCCTAAGTGAAATAACTCAGAAAGTCAAATACCACATGTTCTCACTTATAAGTAGGAGCTAAACAATGGGTACATGTGTATATAAAGATAGAAACAATAGATACTGGGAACTTCAAAAGGGGGGATGCTGTGGGGTGCAGGTTGAAAAAATACCTTTTGGGTACAATGTTCACTATTCAGATGATAGGTACACTAAAAGCCTGGGCTTCACCGCTATGTAATAGTGTACATGTAAGAAATCTTCACTTGTATCCCCTAAAGATATAAAAGTTGAGAAGATAAAAATTAATAGTGTGCATGTAAGAAATCTTCACTTGTATCCCCTAAAGATATAAAAGTTAAGAAGATAAAAATTAAAAATAAATATAACTAGTTTAGAAACCTTGTAGCTTCACTGAATTCTCTGGAGAGCCCAAAGTCCAGATAACAATAAAATGTTACTTTGATTTGGTTTGCCATTATTCCTTGGGCAGCATTTCTCTTAGCAATTTCATGGGAAGAAGTACCTGTATTTTAGAGTGGAATTCAAAGTTTCTTGAGTTCCTTTGCCATAATACCATCTAATAATTTTCACCACCTACTGAACTAGGACATATTTTTTAATCACATAATTTTAACAAATTTAAAGATGTCAACCAATGTTCACTAGGTCATCATGGTAAAGGAAATATAACTGCTATGTCTATTTCTCAATCCCAGGTGCCTACACAAACACCCTGGAGAAAAAGCAGAGATATTTGTGGCCAAACCTTAACCTGTGTGAAGCTAAGGTCACCAAGGACAGCCATGACCTCCCCCAGAGTCCCATTTTGCTTCTGTTTCAGTAGAGTTCCAAACCAGATATGCCAATGTTCTAATCAGGAGATAAATACCTTTGCTCTCAAGAGAGAACATGTTTCTCTGACTAGACAGTGGGATGGGTATACCTGGGTAATTTTGGTTTCTCTGTACCAGGGAACTGTGTTGGGATCAGCTGAGGCCACGGTTACTTTCAGACTGACTTAATATGCTAAGAGATACCAAGCTTAATTCCCAAGCACCCATTCACCAAGGAGAAGCCAAATGTTTACCTCTGGATTCCATTTAATTAGGCTATCAGTAGCCAACCCAAGTGGTTAATTAACATCAAAGAAAAAGAGCCTAAAGTTTCAATAGCAAGTCCTCCCCAGAGCCTCGTTAGGAAAGCTGAGATTGGACCTGTCCCTCAGAGGCACCTTCTGCAATGACAGTGTCTCAGAAACTTTTCTGACACAGCATCATGAGTGAGGCCTCCCGACTTTTCCCTTGGGCTGCTCTCAAGGGGCCATATTCTACTTTGGTTTTAGAAAGGGGAAAGATGATGCCGTAACTCAGAGGCTTTGCCCGCTCCCATCTGAGGCCAGTCCTCCAGGGCAGCATTGGAGAGAGCTACTGAGTAACCAGTTTGAGAGAGATAGCATATTTAAACCAGTTTTAGTCAGAGCCATTTTTTCATGTCTTCTTTGAATAACATCATTTTTTAGGGATACAAATTGATTCCCCTATTCCTTTTGATCTCCTAATTTAAAACCCTGGTAATGATGTCTACTTTATCTAAGGCAGGGATTTTCAGCCTCCTCTGCCCATTTAGCCACCCAGGAAGCTTCACAGAAGATTCCGATGCCCAAGCCACACCCTAGACCAATTGAATCAGAATCTCTAAGGATGCAACCCAGGTATCAATATTTTCAAAGGTCTCAAGTGATTCCAAGGTGCAGCCAAGGTTGGTGTTTCTTTAGAGGGTCCCTATTGGCTTGTGTAATTTGATAGAGCCAATGCTGTGAGTTTAGGGTTAAGCAAATGAATGACCTCCTTCCCTTATCTCCTGAGTCTATTTTTATCTATCATAAGTTTTGGGGGTTTTCTTTTTGCTTTTTCGTAGATTTTATGGATCACTACTTGATACTGAGAAAGGACATAAAGAAAGCACTCTGTTAAAAATAATTTAATTCAATTTTTCTGGTCTTAAACATTTCTATTTTCCTTTATTCCCCTAAGTCCACAGATAACACATGAATACAGTCTAGTTGTGAAATAATTCAAACAGAAGTTATAAAGTATTACTTAAAAGTATTTCTTGATTCCCACCCACAAACCCATTGTATATAAAAACATATCTTTATGTATGCAAATATAAATATTAACAGCCTTGAAATCACACAGTATAAATATATTATTTTGCATCTTGAATTTTCACCTAATGAGATGTCTTGGAGATGGTTCCAAGTCACTAGTATCTACAATCTACAGTATTGTTTTTAACTGGCCCTTAGGATTTTAACAATATTTTATAATATGAAGCTACTATAATTTATTTAAACATTCCTTTGTTATTGGACATATCAATAGTTTCTCTTTCTCTGTTACAAAGCTACTGTGAACATCTTCTACATATATATCGTTCAAATGTGTTCTATGCCTTATATACATACATAAAAGTAGAAGTTGCTAGATACTATAAAATTGTCCTTCAGAAAAGGCATTTCTTTTTTTTTTAAAGTTAAAATGTAGTGACTTTATTACTTTTCTTTTTGCTTGTTTATGTAATCAGTGTTTTCTTTCTTTCTTCATTTTATTATTATTATTATACTTTAAGTTCTAGGGTACATGTGCACAACGTGCAGGTTTGTTACATATGTATACTTGTGCCATGTTGGTGTGTTGCACCCATCAACTCGTCAGCACCCATCAACTAGTCATTTTACATCAAGTATAACTCCCAATGCAATCCCTCCCCCTTCCCTCCCCATGATAGGCCCGATTATTGTGATGTTCCTCTTCGAGTCAAGTGATCTCATTGTTTCAGTTCCACCTATGGTGAGAACATGTGGTGTTTGGTTTTCTGTTCTTGCAATAGTTTGCTGAGAATGATGGTTTCCAGCTGCATCCATGTCCCTACAAAGGACACAAACTCATTCCTTTTTATGGCTGCATAGTATTCCATGGTGTATATGTGCGCATTTTCTTAATCCAGTCTGTCACTGATGGACATTTGGGTTGATTCCAAGTCTTTGCTATTGTGAATAGTGCCGCAATAAACATACGTGTGCATGTGTCTTTTTATAGCAGCATGATTTATAATCCTTTGGGTATATCCCAGTAATGGGATGGCTGGGTCATATGGTACTTCTAGTTCTAGATCCTTAGGAATCGCCATACTGTTTTCCATAATGGTTGAACTAGTTTACAATCCACCAACAGTGTAAAAGTGTTCCTATTTCTCTACATCCTCTCCAGCACCTGTTGTTTCCTGACTTTTTTAATGATTGCCATTTCTAACTGGTGTGAGATGGTATCTCATTGTGGTTTTGATTTGCATTTCTCTGATGGCCAGTGATAATGAGCATTTT
Source organism: Papio anubis (assembly GCF_008728515.1). Classification (NCBI taxonomy): domain Eukaryota; kingdom Metazoa; phylum Chordata; class Mammalia; order Primates; family Cercopithecidae; genus Papio; species Papio anubis. The sequence goes on along the minus strand of NW_022161148.1, from coordinate 155,098 downwards.
TTTCATGTGTCTGCTGGCTGTATGAATGTCTTCTTCTAGAAAAATGTCTATTCACTTATCCTTTGCCTACTTTTTGATGGGGTTGTTTGTTTTTCTTGTAAATTTGTTTTAGTTCTTTGTAGGTTCTGGATATTAGCCCTTTGTCAGATGAGTAGATTGCAAAAATGTTCTCCCATTCTGTAGGTTGCCTGTTCACTCTGATGGTAGTTTCTTTTGCTGTGCAAGAAGCTCTTTTAATTTAATTAGATCCCATTTGTCAATTTTGGCTTTTGTTGCTGTTGCTTTTGGTGTTTTAGACATGAAATCCTTGCCCATGCTATGTGCAGATGGTATTACCTAGGTTTCTTCTAGGGTTTTTATGGTGATAGGTCTATCATTTTAAGTCTCTAATCCATCTTGAATTAATTACTAGGTATAAGGAGTAAGGAAAGGATCCATTTTCAGCTTTATATACTTATGGCTAGCCAATTTCCCAGCACCATTTATTAAATAGGAATCCTTTCCCATTTCTTGTTTTCTGAGGTTTGTCAAGATCAGATGACCATTAGATGTGGTATTAGCTGAGGACTCTGTTCTGTTCCATTGGTCTATATCTCTGTTTTAATTTACCAGTACCATGCTGTTTTGAGTGACTGTAGCCTTGTGGTATAGTTTGAAGTCAGGTAGCGTGATGCCTCCAGCTTTGTTCTTTTGACTTAGGATTGTCTTGGAGATCACGGGCTCTTTTGGTTCCATATGAACTTTAAAGCAGTTTCCAATTCTGTGAAGAAACTCATTGGTAACTTGATAGGGATGGCATTGAATCTATAAATTACCTTGGGCAGTATGGCCATTTCACAATATTGATTCTTCCTATCCATGAGCATGGTATGTTCTTCCATTTGTTTGTGTCCTCTTTTTATTTCACTAGGCAGTGGTTTGTAGTTCTCCTTGAGGTCCTTTACATCCCTTGTCAGTTGGATTCCTAGGTATTTGATTCTCTTTGAACCAATTGTGAATGGAGTTCATTCATGATTTGGCTCTCTGTTTGTCTGTTACTGTGGTGTATAAGAAAGCTTGTGATTTTTGCACATTGATTTTGTATCCTGAGACTTTGCTGAGAGTTTCTTATCAGCTTAAGGAGATTTTGGGCTGAGGCGATGGGGTTTTTCTAAATATACAATCATGTCATCTGCAAACAGGGACAATTTGACTTCTTCCTAACTGAATACCCTTGATTTCTTTTCTCTTGCCTGATTGCCTAGCCAGAACTTCCAACACTATGTTGAATAAGTGGTGAGAGAGAGCATCCTGTCTTGTGCTAGTTTTCAAAGGGAATTTTTCAGTTTTGCCCATTCAATTATGATGTTGGCTGTGGGTTTGTCATAAATAGCTCTTATGATTTTGAGATACATTCCATCAATACTGAATTTATTGAGCGTTTTTAGCATGAAGGGCTGTTGAATTTTGTCAAAGGCCCAAAAAAGGCATTTCTATGCCAGTCTAGTGTTTGACAGCACCTGTTTCCTCACATAGTCAACACTCTATAGTATCAACATCTTTCATGTTTTCCAATATACTGATCAAAAATAATATTTCTTTGTTCCTTTAATTTGCATACCATTATAAATGTTTATTGACCATTTTTCTTTCTTCCACTGAGAATTATCTGTTTATATGTTTTCTCATTTTTCTATTGAAACATTAGCCAGACTAGACTATATATGCTGCACCAGTAAATTAATCCTAAAATCTCAATATCTTAACACAATGAAAGTTTATTTCTTGCTCACACTATGTGTCCACTGTGAGTCATCGGGGTGCTCTAAGGATAGTGACTCAGAGGAAGCCACATTGATAGAGGTCCACCACCGCATATCCAAATCATACAGACTCCTTAGCAGAGCAAAACTAAGAGAATTGCTTGTGGGTTTCTTTTGCCTTAACCCAGAAATAACACACATCACTCAAATTCATATTTCTTTGGACAGAAGTAGTTATGTATTCACACCAAACTGCAGAGAGTGAGAAATGTAAGTTTTCGTATGCAATATTTGGTAAACATGACTGTCTCTACCACAACTTGGAATATTTATAATTTCCATATTGACTTATTGAAATCCCTTGTATTATATGAATAGTAATCTTGTCTGCTGTGCATACAGCCCTCCATATCTGTGGGTTCCACATGTGTGGATTCAATCCATCATGGATTTAAAATATTAGAAAAAAATTGCAACAATAAGAAATAATACAAATAAACAGTACAGTATAGCAATTATTTATACAATATTTATGTTACCTTAGGGATTATAAGTAATCCAGAATTATTTAAACTGTACTGGAGGATGTGCATAGGTTATATATAAATACTATGCCATTCTATTACAGGAACTTGAGTATCATGGATTTTGGTATCCACAGGGGTCCTAGAAGCAAACCCCTGTGGATACATCATATAAATGTGTCAAATATTTTTTTCTAATCCTTGTGCTTCTCTTTTAACTTTTTTCATGGCATCATTTGTCACACGTATTTTCACTTTTATATAGTCAAATCTGTCCATCTTCTAATTTAGAGCATTGGGGATTCTATTTTGCTGAGGAAGGGTTATTTCATCCCCAAGATTACAAAAAATATTCTCCTGTATTTCTTGTTATAATTTTATAAATTTTTTCCTTTAAGATGTCCAAATACATTTGGAATCTATTTTTACATATGGTATTAGGTAGAGATCTAAATTTATTTTCTTTCAGTCAAATATACAATTGTCCCACAATTTTCTTTCTTGTCACATTCAAAAAGCTAAATGTCTTGTGTATAGGTTTGTGTCTGGATTCTACTCTGTTCCATCAGATGAATTGTTTCTTTCTCTACCAATACTACGTTATTTTAATTAACATAGCATTGTATGTTTTTCTGACTGGGAAGGAAAATCCACTCTCAATGTTTTCTTTTGTTTTATTTTTCAAAATTATTTCATTACTTTTGCACATTTTCTCTCCCTCGAAAACTTTGTAATAGATTTGCAAATTATGCATTCAACAAAGATCTAATATCCAGAATCTACAAGGAACTCAAACAAGTCATCAAGAAAGAAAACAAATAATCCCATTAAATCATGGTTAAATGGCATGAACATACTATTTGGGTTTTTTTGAGATAAGGTCTGGCTCTATGCAGTGGCGCGATCTTGGCTCACTGCAACCTTTGCCCCCGACGCTCAAGCCATCCGTCCACCTCAGCCTCCCAAATAGCTGAGACTACAGGCATGCATCACCATGCCTGGCTACTCTTTTTTGTATTTTTTAAATAGTGATGGGGTTTCACTATGTTGCCCAGACTGATCTCAAATTCGTGAGCTCCAGGAATCCGCACAACTTGGCCTCTCAAAGAGCTAGGATTACAGGTGTGAGCACCCATGCCAGGCTTACGAATAGATATTTCTTATAAAAAATATATACAAATGGCCAACAAACATATGAAAAAGTGCTCAACATCACCAATCATCAGAGAAATGCAAATTAAAACCACAATGAGATACCACCATACCCCAGCTGGTGCAGCCAATATTAAAAAGTCAAAAAGTAGTAGATACTGGTGCAGATGTGGTAAAAAGGGAATGCTTATACACTGCTGGTGGGAATGTAAATTACTACAACCTCTGTGGAAAATAGTACAAATATTTCTCAAAGAACTAAAGTAGATCTACCATTCAATCCAGCAATCCTACTACTGGCTATCTACCCAAAGGAAAACAAGTCAGCATGTCAAAAAGACACCTGCACACATATGCTTATCACAGCACAATTTACAATTGCAAAGATATTGAATCAACCTAAGTGCCCATCAACTGATGAATGGATACAGAAAATTTTATATATATGTGTTATATATACTCCATGAAATATTAGCAATAGAAAAGCATGAAATAATGTCTTTTGCAACAACTTGGATGGAACTGGAGGCCATTATTCTAACTGAAGCAACTCAGGAATCAAAAACCAAACATATATTCTCATTTGTAAGTGAGAGCTGAGCTACAGATATGCAAAAGCATACAGTTGGTATAACGAACATTGGAAACTCATAAGTGGGAAGGATGGGAATGGCGTAAGGAATGAAAAATTACCTATTAAGTTTAATATACACTACTCAGATGATGGGTGCACTAAAATCCCAGACTTCACTTCACCACTATACAATTCATTGATGCAACGAAAACCACTGGTACCCCTAAAGCTATTGAAATAAAAAATTAAAATAAATGAAAAATAAAAATAAAAATAATCCCACTTTTTAAAAAGCTGAATAGTATTCCTATTGACATTTTGTGAGGATATATGGAATATGTGTATTAATTTAGGGAGAATCAACCTTTTTTAAAAGCATAGAGTCAGACATCTCACTGTGTTGTCCAGGCTGGTCTCCAACTCCTGGCTGCAAGTGATCATCCTGTCTTGGCTTCCCAAAGGGCTAGGATTACAGGTATTAGTCACCTGTAAGTCACCTGGCCCAGAACCAACATTTTTTACTATACTATCTTCCTATCCAGAAATATGGATTATGTGACCAATTGGTGATCTCTGCTAGCACCAAGCAATATACAGAACTGTGAAGGTGCATGAGATAAGGAACCAAGCTACCTGGGTTTGACTCCTCTTTCTGTCATTAATACCAGCTCAACCTTGCACTAATTACCCAGCCTAAGTTTCGTCTTCTGTAAAAGGTTAAGAATAAAAGTACCTATTTTGTTGGTTTGTTGTGAAGATCAAATGAGATAATTTATGTAAAGGACCTGCAAGGATGCCTGGAACACAGTACATTTTAATAAATGTTAGCCATTACCTTCCTTTATGTCTTTTAGTAAACGTAAGTAGACAAGTAGACTTCTTAAACTCTCTTAGCAAATTAAAAATTTTTTACTTGATTCTATTTTAGTAAACATAAAAGTTTAAGTAGTTTTTGTTTTGTTTCTTTTTTTTTTTTTTTTGAGACGGAGTCTCACTCTGTCGCCCAGGCTGGAGTGCAGTGGCCGGATCTCAGCTCACTGCAAGCTCCACCTCCCGGGTTCACGCCATTCTCCTGCCTTAGCCGCCCGAGTAGCTGGGACTACAGGCGCCCGCCACCATGCCCGGCTAGTTTTTTGTATTTTTTTAGTAGAGACGGGGTTTCACCGTGTTAGCCAGGATGGTCTCGATCTCCTGACCTCGTGATCCACCCATCTCGGCCTCCCAAAGTGCTGGGATTACAGGCGTGAGCCACCGCGCCCGGCCCTGTTTTGTTTCTTTTTTTAAGACAGAGTCTCACTCCGTTACCATGCTGGAGTGCAATGGCCCGATCTCGGCTCACTGCAAGCTCTGTCTCCCAGGTTCCAGTGATTCGCGTCCCTCAGCCTCCCGAGTAGCTGGGACTACAGGCACATACCACCACGTCCAGCTAATTTTTGTATTTTTAGTAGAGATGGGGTTTCGCCACATTGGCCAAGGTGGTCTGGAACACCTGACCTCAAGTGATCTGCCCACCTCAGCCTCTCACAGTGCTGGGATTACAGGCATGAGCCACAGCACCTGTTCTAAATAAACTTCTTAAACTCTCCTAGCAAACTTAATAATATTTTACTTGATTCTGTTGGCTATTTTGGCAATCATATTATCTATAATAATAAGTGTTTTTCCATGCTTCTATTTCAATAATTATGCCTTATTCTTTTTTGGTCCCTCTAAAAGATAGGTATCGGGAGAGAAAAATACTACTCAATAAATAATTGGTGATTATATTGTATTGAATTATCTTGATGTATTAGACAACATTTCTGGTAAATGTTAAATAAATGCAATATATGCACCATGTTTGTCTGTGACTTCAGTGAGATTTCTTTGGTATTTCGCCATTACCTATGATGTTTGCTGTGCTTTTTTTTTAACTTCAAGTTTATCAAGTTTATTAAGTCTCACTATGTTTCTTACTTATTAAGAATTTTTCGGGGCGGAGCAAGATGGCCGAATAGGAACAGCTCCAGTCTCCAACTCCCAGCGCCAGCGACACAGAAGACCGGTGATTTCTGCATTTTCAACTGAGGTACTGGGTTCATCTCACTGGGGAGTGCCGGACGATCGGTGCTGGCCGTCACCATCACGGGCACAGCCACACAACAACAACAACAACAACAACAAAGCAGAGTCCCCTGCAGACGCGAAACCACTCTGTCTGACAGCTTTGAAGAGAGCAGGGATCTCCCAACACGGAGGCTGAGATCTTGAGAACGGACAGACTGCTCACTCCGGGCGCGGGTCCATGACCCCTGAGTAGCTCTGCCTGCTAACTGGGAGACATCCCCGCCAGGGGCAGTCTGACACCCCACACCACAGGGTGGAGTACACACCCTGAGAGAAAGCTTCCAAAGCAGCAACCCACAGGTACACTCGCTGTTCACAGGAAATATTTCTACTGCAGCCTCTGCTGCTGATACCCAGGCAAACAGGGTCTCGAAAGTGTGACCTCAAGCAATCTCCAACAGACTCCACAGCTGAGGGTCCTGACTGTTGAAGGAAAAACTATCAAACAGGAAGGACACTCTATTACCCTCAAAACCCCATCAGTACATCACCATCAATAAAAAGACCAGGAGGCAGATAAAACCACAAAGATGGGGAAAAGCAGGGCAGAAAAGCTGAAATTAAAATAAGAGCCATCTCCCCAGCAAAGAAGCAGCTCATCGGCCAGCAAACGGATCAAAGCTGGACGGAGAATGACTTGGAGAGATGAGAGAAGAAGGCTTCAGTCCATCAAATTTCAGAGCTAAAGGAGGAATTACGCACTAAAGAAAGAAACTAAAACTTGGAAAAGCGGAAGAATTGACGGCTAGGAATAATTAATGCAGAGAAGCTGGGTCATAAAACTAAAATGAAAGAGATGGAAACCATGACAGGAGGAAATATCGCGGACAAATGCACAAGCTTCAGTAACCGACCGACAACTGGAAGAAAGAGTATCAGCGATTGAGGATCAAAATGAACGGTAAATGAAGGCCGGTGAAGAGAAACCAAAAGAAAAAGAAGAAAAAGAAATGAACAAAGCCTGCAAGAAGTCTGGATTATGTAAAAAAGACCAAACCCACGTCTGATTGGGGTGCCTGAAAGTGGGGGAAACCGTTGGAAAACACTCTTCAGGATATCATCCAGGGAGAATCCCCAACCTAGTAGAAAGGTGCTCAAACATTCAAACCAGGAAATACAGAGAACCACAAAAGATACCTCCTCGAGAAGAAAACTCCAAAGACACATAATTGCCAGATTCACCAAAGTTGTCGAAGGAAAAATCTAAGGGCAGCCAGAGAAAAGGTCGGTTACCCACAAAGGGCTTCCATCAGACCTCACAGCAGATCTCTCGGCAGAAACCTCTACAGCCAGAAGAGAGTGGGGCCAATATTCAACATTCTTAAAGAAAAGAATTTTAAACCCAGAATTTCATCCAGCCAAACTAAGCTTCATAAGTGAAGGAGAAATAAAATCCTCGCTGACAAGCAAATGCTTAGAGATTTGCTCACTAGCCTGCCTTTACAAGAGACCCTGAAGGAAGCACTCAACATGGAAAGAACAACCGGTACCAGCCATTGCAAAAACAGCCAAATGTAAAGACCATCGAGGCTAGGGAAGAAACTGTAACAACTAACGAAAGCAAAATAACCAGTTAATATCATACTGCGTGATCAAGTTCACACATAACAATCTTAACCTAAATGTAAATGGACTAAATGCCCAAATGAAAGACACAGACTGGCAAACTGGATAAAGAGTCAGAACCATCAGTCTGTTGTATTCAGGAGACCCATCTCACACGCAGAGACATACACATAGGCTCAAAAATAAAGGGATGGAGGAAAATTTTACCAAGCAAATGGAGAACAAAAAGCAGGGTTGCAATCCTAGTCTCTTGATAAAACAGACTTTTAAACCATCAAAGATCAAAAGAGACAAAGAAGGCCACACATAATGGTAAAGGGATCAATTCAACAGGAAGAGCTAATCATCCTAAATATATATATGCACCCAATACAGGGAGCACCTAGATTCATAAAGCAAGTCCTTAGAGACTTACAGAGATTCTAGGACTCCCATACAATAATAATGGGAGACTTCAACACTCCACACACACACCAAGACAGAAAGTTAACAAGGATATCCAGGAATTGAACTCATCTCTGCAGCAGACCTAATAGACATCTATAGAACTCTCCACCCCAAATCAACAGAATGTTAACCACATCGTATTCTTACTCCAAACTAACTATATAATTGGAAGTAAAGTACTCAGCAAATGTACAAGAACAGAAATTATGTAACAAACTGTCTCTCAGACCACGGTGCAATCAAACCAGGTTCAGGGACTAAGAAACTCAACTCAAACCTACTAACCACATGGAACTGAACAACCTGCTCCTGAATGACTACTGGGTACATAAATCTAAAATGAAGGCAGAAATAAAAGATGTTCTTGAAACCAATGAGAATAAAGATACAACATACCAGAATCTCTGGGACACATTTAAAGCAGTGTGTAGAGGGAAATTATAGCACTAAATGCCCACAAGAGAAAGCAGAAGTTCTAAAATTGACACTCTTAACATCGCAATTAAAAGAACTAGAGAAGCAAGAGCAAACACATTCCAAAGCTGGGGCAGAAGGCAAGAAATAACTAAGATCAGAGCAGAACTGAAGGAGATGGAGACACAAAAAAACCTTCCAAAAATCAATGAATCCAGGAGTTGGTTTTTTGAAAGATCAACAAAATTGACAGACCAATAGCAAGACTAATAAAGAAGAAAAGAGAGAAGACCAAATCGATGCAATTAAAAATGATAAAGGGATATCACCACCGACCCCACAGAAATAATAAACTACCATCAGAGAATAATTATAAACACCTCTACTAAATAAACTGGAAAAACCTAGAAGAAAATGGATAATTTCCGACACTTACACTCTTCCAAGCTAAACCAGGAAGAAAGTTGAACTCTGGATTAACTTCAATAGTAGGTTCTGGAAATTGAGGCACACTAATAGCCTACCAACCAAAAAAGTCCAGGACCAGATGGATTCACAGCTGAATTTACCAGAGGTATAAGGAGGAGTTGAAAATTATCTCCTTCTTGAAACTATTCCAATCAATAGAAAAAGAGGAATCCTCCCAACCATTTTATGGAGGCCAACATCATCCTGGATACCAAAGCCTGGAAGAGACATTAACAGAAAGAGAATTTTAGACCCGGACATCCCTTGATGAACATCGATGCAAAATCCTCAATAAAAATACTGGCAAACCGGATTCAACAACATCAAAAAGCTTATCCAATGGCGATCAAGCGCTCATCCCTGGGATGGGCATTGGTTCAACATTCGCAAATCAATAAACATAATCCAGCATATAAACAGAACCAAAGACAAGAACCACATGATTATCTCAATAGATGCAGAAAAGGCTTTTGACAAAATTCAACAGCCCTTCATGCTAAAACGCCAATAAATTCGTATTGATGGAAACGCACTCTCGTAAATCAATATAAGAGCTATTATGACAAAACCCACAGCTAATATACTGAATGGGTGTTCACTGGAAAATTCTTTGAAAGGATCCCAACAAACACCGCTACCTTCCCCAACCCGTCCGCGAGAGAAATCAGGGGTATTCAGTTAGAAAAGAAGAAGTCACATTGTCCCTGTTTGCAGATGACATGATTGTATATTTAGAAAACCCCATTGTCTCAGCCCAAAATCTCCTTTTTTAGCTGATAAGCAACTTCAGCAAACTCAGGATACAAAATTAATGTTCAAAAATCACAAGCATTCTTATACACCAATAACAGACAAACACAGAGCCAAATCATGAATGAACTTCATTCACAATTGCTTCCAAGAGAATCAAATACCTAGGAATCCAACTGACAAGGGATGTAAAGGACCCTTCAAGGAGAACTACAAACCACTGCTCAGTGAAATAAAAGAGGACACAAACAAATGGAAGAACATACCATGCTCATGGATAGGAAGCAGCCCAGAAATGGCCATACTGCCCAAGGTAATTTATAGATTCAATGCCATCCCATCAAGCTACCAATGAGTTTCTTCACAGAATTGAAAACTGCTTTAAAGTTCATATGGAACCAAAAGAGCCCGCATCTCCAAGACAATCCTAAGTCAAAAGAACAAAGCTGGAGGTATCACGCTACCTGACTTCAAACTATACTACAAGGTTACAGTCACTAAAACAGCATGGTACTGGTACCAAACAGAGATATAGACCAATGGAACAGAACAGAGTCCTCAGAAATAATACCACATCTACAGCCATCTGATTCAATAAAACTCAGAAAAACAAGAAATGGGGGGAAAGGATTCCCTATTTAATAAATGGTGCTGGGAAAATTGGCTAGCCACAGCAAGCTGAAACTGGATCCTTCTTACCCCATAATGAAAATTAATTCAAGATGGATTAGAGACTTAAATGTTAGACCTAATACCATAAAATCCTAGAGGAAAAACCTAGGTAGTACCATTCAGGACATAGTACGGGCAAAGACTTCATGTCTAAAACACCAAAAGCAAACGGGCAGCAAAAGCTGTAAATTGACAACAGGATCTAATTAAACTAAAGAGCTTCTTGCACAGCAAAAGAAACTACCATCAGAGTGAACAGGCAACCCACAGGAATGGAGAAAATTTTGCAATCTACTCATCTGACAAAGGGCTAATATCCAGAACCTACAAAGAACTCAAACAAATTTACAAGAAAAACAAACAACCCCATCAAAAGTGGGCAAGGATATGAACAGACATTTCTCAAAAGAAGACATTCATACAGCCAACAGACATATGAAAAAATGCCATCATCACTGGCCATCAGAGAAATGCAAATCAAAAACCACAATGAGATACCATCTCTCACACCAGTTAGAAATGGCCATCATTAAAAAGTCAGGAAACAACAGGTGCTGGAGAGGATGTGTGGGAGAAATAGGGAACACTTTACACTGTTGGTGGGATTTCAAACTAGTTCAACCATTATGGAAAACAAAAGTACATTCCTCAAGGATCTGAACTAGATGTACCATGACCCAGCCATCCCATTACTGGGGATATACCCAAAGTGATTATAAATTATGCTTCGCTCTAAAGACACATGCACACGCATGTTTATTGCAGCACTATTCACAATAGCAAAGACTTGAATCAACCCAAATGTCCATCAGTGACAGACCTGGATTAAGAAAATGTAAGTACCATATACACCATGGAATACTCATGCAGCCATAAAAAGGATGAGTTTGCGCCCCTAGGACATGGATGCACCCTGGAAACCATCATTCCTAGCAAACCATCACAAGAACAGAAAACCAAACAATCGCATGTTCTCACCATAGGTGGGAACTGAACAATGATTCGTACTTTGGACTCAGGAAGGGGAACATCACAATAACCGGGCCTATCATGGGGAGGGGAGGGAGGGATTGCATTGGGAGTTATACCTGATGTAAATGACTATTGATAAGTGCAGCAGACCAACATGGCACAAGTATTACATGTAATAACAACCTGCATGTTATGCAATATGTACCTACAATCCAAAGTATAATAATAATAAATACCCTTAAAAAGAATTTTAATCAGATATTGTATTAAATTTAATAATCTTTTAACATGTATTAAGAAGCCTTATGGTTTTTCTTCTGTAATCTGCTAATGTAGTAAAGTTCAATAATACATTTTCTAATGCTGACCCTTTCTTGAATTCTTAGAATAAACCTGAATTGGTCATGATGTATTTTTTTATTTCTTTAATAATTTATATTATATATGTAACATATGTAATATAAGTAATGTTAATGTTTATTGATATTAGAGTAAAAATTTGTGTATACTTTTCTAAATGAGACAGTCTTATTGTTTTCTTTCTTTCTTTTTTTTGACCCTCCCGGCCAGGTGTGGGATATGATCTCCTGGTGTGCCTGTTTGCTTAAAGCGCAATATTGGGGTGGGAGTTACCCGATTTTCCAGGTGTTGTGTGTCTCAGTTCCCCTGGCTAGGAAAAGGAATTCCCTTCCCCCTTGCGCTTCCCAGGTGAGGCGATGCCTCGCCCTGCTTCAGCTCTCGCTGGTCGGGCTGCAGCAGCTGACCAGCACCGATCGTCCGGCACTCCCCAGTGAGATGAACCCAGTACCTCAGTTGAAAATGCAGAAATCACCGGTCTTCTGTCTGTTTTCTTTCTTAATGTTTTCCTTGTCTGCTGAAGGGGTTAAGAAGCTCTCCTTCTTGTTCTATGCTGTGGAACAATTTAAATGATGTAGAATTATCCATTTCTTGGTGTTTGCTGGAATTCACTGGTAAAACTATATAGGCATGGTGTTTTTATTTGTGAGTTTTTTATTGAGGTAAAATGCACATAATATAAATTGGCCATATTGAAGTGTACAATGCAGTGGCATTTAGCACATTCCCAATGTACAATCAGCATCTCTATCTAGTTCCATATTTTTATCACCTCAAAGGAAAACACCCTTCTCCTTAAGTAGTCACCCTCTGGCCGGGTGCGGTGGCTCACCCCTGTAATCCCAACACTTTGGGAGGCTGAGGCGGGCGGATCACCTGAGGTCAGGAGTTCAAGAATAGCCTGGCTAACATGGTGAAACCCCGTTTCTACTAAAAATACAAAAAAATTAGCCAGGCATGGTAATGGGCTCCTGTAATCCCAGCTACTTGGAAGGCTGAGGCACCAGAATCGCTTGAACTCGGGAGGCGGAGCTTGCAATGAGCCCAGATCACACCACCACACTCCAGCCCAGGCCACAGAGTGAGACTCTGTCTCAAAAAAAAAAAAAAAAAATCACCCTCCCAATTCCTCCTCCTCCTCCTAGACTCTGGCGAGCACTCTGATCGACTTTCTGTCTCTATTGATTTGCCTACTCAGGATATTTCATATAAATAATGGAATTCTACAATATATGACCTCTTGTGTCTGACTTTTTTCACTTAGTTTACTGTTTTGGAGGTTAATTCATGGTATATTATGTAGCAGTACTTTATTCCTCTTTATGGCAAGTAATATTCCACTGAACGGATATAGTACATTTTGTTTATCTATCAGTTGATGGACATTTGGGTTCATAGCATTTTATGACTCCCATGAATAGAGCTGATATAAACTTTTGTGTACAAGTATTTGACCACCTGTTTTCAGTTCCTCTGAGTATATACTTAGAAATGGAATTGTGGGTCATATGGTAATTCTACATTTAACTTTTTGAAGAACCACCAATCACCTGCACAATTTTACACTCCTACTAGCATTGTGCTGGGGTTCAATTTTCTCAACATCTATCTTCCTTTTTAAAAAAAATTATAGCCATTCTAGAGGAGTTGAAATGGTATCTCATGTGGTTTTGATTTGCAGTTTACTAATGATATTGAGTATCTTTTCATGTGTATTTACAAAGAGCTTATGGTTACCATTTCAAAATTTAACTAATACTGAATAGTTAAAATTTTTAAACTAGCCAGTGAAAGCCTCCATAATTAATTAGGCTCTCCAGGTTTTCATCTTTTTGACCATTTCAATTATATTTTACTAGAAATTCATCAGGGAATTGTACACAGTTTTCTTTTATTTTAACTTTTCTTCTTATCCTTAATAGTGTTTAATTTAGTCTTCTCTCATTTTTATGAATTTATACTTACTAAGGGCTTGACCACTCTACCAATCTTTTCAAAAAACAGCTTAGGTGTATTAATTGGATCTAACATTTTTATTTTCTATTTCATTAATTTTGCATTTAAACATTAATTCCTTCTTACAATTTACTGAGGTTTATCTTATTGTTCATTCCTTGTTTCTTTAATTAAATGTTTGTTTTTATTGTTTTTATTTCCTAATAGGTATATGTCTTCTGAGTTCTACTTTATTCTTAATTACACAGTAGTGAGAATCAGCTGAATGTCAGAATCCCTACCAGCATACTGGTAGTAATGTCTTCAAAGTCTTCATAGAAAATTATTTTGAAACCAGAATATACAAAACAAAATGAACAGGAAGGGGGAGATATTAAACATCCCCCATGAATGTGGGAGACATTTTCTTTTTTCAGAAATCATTAGATGAAGTCAAACAAAGTTAAGTAAATATGTAAAATTTTGAAATACATTTAGCATGTTTGATTTAATAAAAACAAAGATTTATATTCAATAGAAATATGTTCTTTTCAAATACATGAGAAATATTTACAAAATTATTATGCATTAGGTAATAAAGAAAATCTAAACAAATTCCAAACATCAGAAATCATACAAGCCACATTCTCTACTGTAATTAGTTTAGAAATTAAAACAAAAGAATAACACAAAAGTAATTCAAGACAAATACTATATGATTGCCCTCACATCAAATATCTAAAGTACATAGTCAAATTCATAGAAACAAAATTAAATGGTGGTTTCCAGGGAAGAGGGAATTGGCTATTTTTACCTAGCATAATTCTCTGGAGACTAATACAGGTTGTTGTGTATATCAATAATGTGTTCCTTTTTATTACCAAGTAGTAGCCCATGGAATATAAGTATCACAATTTCATTAACCATTCCCCCATTAATGGACATCTGAGCTACTTCCAGTTTAGGAACATTATGAATAAAGGTGCTATAAGCATTTGTATATAGGTTTTTATATGAACATAAGTCTTTGTTTCCCTGGGATAAATGCTCATGAGTATAATCATTGCGTTGCATGGTAGTTGCATGTCTAGTTTTTTAAGAAACTGCCAAACATCTTTCTAGAATAGTAAATAGTTTTTAAAAATTTCCTTATGTTCAGTTTTTCAAAATTGCACTAATCGGTCCAATCCACATTTATAAGTGCTATAGGTAGGCCGGGCGCGGTGGCTCAAGCCTGTAATCCCAGCACTTTGGGAGGCCGAGACGGGCGGATCACGAGGTCAGGAGATCGAGACCATCCTGGCTAACACAGTGAAATCCCGTCTCTACTAAAAACTACAAAAAAATAGCTGGGCGAGGTGGCGGGCGCCTGTAGTCCCAGCTATAGGGAGGCTGAGGCAGGAGAATGCCGCAAACCCGGGAGGCGGAGCTTGCAGTGAGCTGAGATCCCGCCACTGCACTCCAGTCTGGGCGACAGTGCGAGACTCCCTCTCAAAAAAAAAAAAAAAAAAAAAAAAAAGTGCTATAGGCAACCCCAAAGAAGACACAAAGAAGAACAAAACAATCTTTATCCATCTGCACTGTGAGCATGTGTGTAAAGTATTACTTGTGTTATATTAAAATTTTAAATTAAATGATGGCTCCAGCCCTTCCATAATGCATAGCCTTCAGGGAAGATAGCAGTGTTCATCAGATTGCAACATGAGGCTCAGTGACTTATGGGGCTTTGCTGTTAACTTTCTTTTGGAAGAGACTATTCTGAGACATTTTAACATCATCAAATTATAGTCTGGGTGCAGTGGCTCACACCAGTAATCCCAGCATTTTGGGAGGCTGAGGTGGGTGGATCACCTGAGGTCAGGAGTTCGAGACTAGCCTGTCCGACATGGTGAAACCCTGTGTCTACTAAAAATATAAAAATTAGCCAGGCATGGTGGTGGGTGCCTGTAATCCCAGCTACTTGGGAGGCTGAGGCAAGAGAATTGCTTGAACCTGGGAGGCAGAGGTTGCAGTGAGCTGAGATCGTGCCACTGCACTCCATCCTGGGCAACAGAGCAAGAATCCGTCAAAAAAAAATTAGCAAATTATAAGTAGAATACCTTTTACTTGCTCTGTGATTCCTGAACCAGGAAATAATTACAGAGTTTCAGATTGAGATAGTATGCATTTTGTGAAATAATGTAAATGACTGTTTTCATTGGATTGTGGCATCTCTAAAGAAATTATTGGTATTAGAACCTTTCCACAGTTGCTTAATCTGGCAAACCTACAGCCCTTTAATGTGTCCAGAAATAGGTTGTTAGAGAATTGAACTTGAGAGAAGAAGACTATGGAAAAGAAAACTCTCCTCTGGGTGAGATAAATGTGCCTTAATGTTATCCTGCCAGGGTAAGAAAAGATCAGAATGAGTTCCCTTTAACAAAGAGGGCACTGCCAGTGGCATCTAGGGACAGTGAGAGCCGCTGTCTGCTTTTGTGTTTTCTGCATTGTGATTTCCTTGTGTTAACTTTAAGTCTTGGTAGAATCTGTTAACAGGGGTCCCCAACACCTGGGTTATGGACCAGTACCAATCTGTGGTCTGTTAAGAACAGCAGGAGGCCACACAGCAGGAGGTGAGTGGCAAGCAAGTGAGCATTACTTCCTGATCTATGCCTCCTGTCAGATCAGTGGCCACATTCGATCTCAAAGGAACTCGAACCCTATTGTGAACTGTGCATGCGAGGGATCTAGGTTGCCTGCTCCTTATGAGAATCTAATGCCTGATGATCTAATGTGGGACCGTTTCATCCCAAAACCATCTTCCTCCCACCATCCGTGGAAAAATTTTCTTCCACAAAACCAGTCCCTGGTGCCAAAAAGGTTGGAGACCACTCTATTAATGCACGGCCTTGATCAGGGTGTGTCTTGAGAAATAAAGGGAGGTGGCCTCAATCTCACTTTGTGGTGAGGCAAACTAAAAAGAACTGCAACAGAGTAAAAAGACACACTCATGGGGAGACCAGTGGGGATATTCAGTCACAGAACCTGGGGGCTTGACCCAGGAAAGTAGACATTTCAAGGGAGGAGCAACTCTACTGATGGATGAAGAACTTGTAAACATTTGGGTTATATATGTTCTATCACTAAAATTCATGCAAAGTTCTCATTCCGTGCCATAAATATAAGACAGTATTTCCCTTGTCTCTCCTTTAAAAAGTGAGTAAAATTGACACTCCTGCATGTTAATTCTGAGCCATCACATACCATGACAATTTGCTTTGAAAATACAGGATGTCGACAAGGGAGAAAATTTGAAGGACATTGAGCAGAGAAGGGACCAAATTATAACAAAATTTTTTGTAACTTGAAAAGACCACTCTGGTCACCAGATGGAAGATAGAATGGGGTTGACAGGAAAGAGTCCATTTGTCCATTCACCCTGCTCTCCACTTGTGTCCACTCTGTTCTGTGTTTCATAAGGTTGAGACTTGTTTCACAAGACTCCCTTTCCCTCCAGGCAATGCAAGGTACTGGTAAGAGATCCTGAGGGAGGGAGGCGGGAAAGATCAGAGTAATCATTCCATCAATTTCCTTTCTGCTGGTCACAGTGAATTAGCTGTAGCCATCTAACAAAGGCCACAGCACCTATGAGGCAACTTTCTCCATATGGCCACCTTGTTCAGGTTCTGAGATCTACTCCCTGTGATTTTTCCCTTCAGGTCTACAGGTGTAATGACTCTCTGTTGTTCCAGCCCAAGAGTACTGCATTATCGCTTGAAAATTTCCTTACACCCTACTCCCACTTTTGAAAATAATCCCTTCATCAGTCTTCTCATTTGGAATGTTCCATCTCTTTCTTGCTAGGACTGAATGACATATGGCAAAAGACACTAGAGGCAATTAGACCTATTAGGAGTTTGAGGTAATACACCAAAACAAAGACATTGAGTCCTGAGATAGGGCAGTGGCAGTGGAGACATACAGGGGAGATAGACGTGAGAAATTTTAAGGAGGAAGCTCTGACCAGATTTAGTTATTAATTAAGTAGGGGGAGGAGAAGCTAGCAATGAGAAGTTAAGGGAAGCCTTGCACAGTGGCTCATGCCTATAATCCCAGCACTTTGGGAGGCTGAAGCAGGCAGATCACTTGAGGTTGGGAGTTTAAGACCAGACTGGTCAAAATGATGAAATTCTGTCTCTATTAACAAAACAAAAATTAGCCAGGCATAGTGGTGGTCACCTGTAATTCCAGCTACCTGGGGGGCTGAGGCAGGAGAATCACTTGAACCCAGGAGGCAGAGATTGCAGTGAGCTGAGATTGTGCCACTGCACTCCAGCCTGGTCAACAGAGGGAGATGCCATCTCAAAAAAAAAGAAAAAAAAAAGAAAAACAGTTAAGGGCTGTTTCCAACTTCTTGGTTTTGATGACCAGGCAGATGACAGTGCCAGTCAGGCCAAAAGAAAGGGGCTACAGACCCCATGCAAGCCTAAAATCAAGCAGGGCTGTCATGAAATCTTGAAGTTCCAAAATAATCTCTTTTGGGTCCATGTCCCACATCCAGGGCACACTAATGAAAGGATTGGGTCCCTAAGTCCTTGTGCAGCTCCACTCCTGTGGCTCTACTGGGTTCAGTGCCTGCAGCTGGCCTCAAGGGCTGGCATTGAGTGCTTACAGCTTTTCAGGCCCAGGGTGCAAGCTGCAGGTGGATCTACCATTCTGGGGTCTGGAGGCTGGTGGCCCTCTTCTCACAGTTCCACTAGCAGTGTTCCAGTGGGGACTCTGTCTGGGGGGCTCCAACCCCATATTTCACCTCTGCACTGTCCTAGTTAAATGTTACACCTAAAACCGTAAAAACCCTAGAAGAAAACCTAGGCAATACCATTCAGGACATAGGCATGGGCAAGGACTTCATGACTAAAACACCAAAAGCAATGGCAACAAAAGCCAAAATTGACAAATGAGATCTAATTAAACTAAAGAGCTTCTGCACAGCAAAAGAAACTACCATCAGAGGAATAGAGGGCAACCTTACAGAATGGGAGAAAAATTACACCCACTCCATCTGACAAAGGGCTACTGTATTCAGAATCTACAAAGAACTGCACCACCTTAGTGAAAATCAAAACAACTTCTATCAGGGTGGTAGTGATATGAATGGATATTTCTAAAGAAGATATTTATGGGCAGCTGGCTGACATGGAAAATGTTTTCATCATCACTTCACGACGGGAGGCCCGGCCCGTTCCATACGGGAGGTTTCAATCTCGCTCAGCGGATTGGCGATCGAAAGTCGAAATGCCTGCAGCGACCGCGTTCAATCATTGGCGCGAAGCGGCGCGCGAATTCCCCGGCGCGATCCAGTTCATCCCAAACATCCCACGGGTGATATCCGGCGGCAAAACCGCTGCCATGAGCCGCCCGCCGTTCATCCCGCCAGCGCCGCGCAATTTGTCCGTCCAACATCCACTGAAGGCGAATTGGCATCCCGCCAGTTTCACCGCAGTCGAGTCATCGTCCCCAGTGAAGTACTGTTTACTGCCGCGAAGTCCCGTCTCCCAAACACCACAACGAAAACGCGATTAAAGGTTCCCACTCATAGGTGGGAATTGAACAATGAGAACACTTGGACACAGGAAGGGGATCATCACACACTGTTGTGGGGTCAGGGGAGGGGGAGGGACAGCATTAGGAGATATAACTAATGAAATGATGAGTTAATGGGTGCAGCACACCAACATGGCACATGTATACATATGTAACAAACCTGCATGTTGTGTACATGTACCCTAGAACTTAAAATATAATAATAAAAAAAGAAAAAAGAAAAATAAAAACAAATATTAAAAAAAAAAGAAATTGAAGTAATAAAATGTTTAAGAAAGGCAAATGAAACCAAAATAATCGAGGCTCAGTAAGGTTAATTATTTGCAAAACTGCATAGATCATAAGACGCCGAGGCAGCATCAGAATATAGTCAGTCTGGCTCCCCGGGCTGTACCTTAACCCCTTCCCCACAACACTGCATGTGTATCTAGATGCAGTCATACATGCAAACACAGAACTTCAGGGATGTCAGAAGTCATCACTTCTCCTTCCAGGTAGGCACACATAAGTGTAAACCCAGAGGTTCACAAGAGTACATGCATGTAGGTAGAGTAGGCACTCACGTGTACATAGATTATATATATGCATGAAAAAACACCTTATATAGGGTGCACACATGTGTGTGGAAACACACACGTGCATAGGATATACATATGTGCATGAACAAACCTCCAGCCCTGCTGCTACATGGCTCTAATTTCCTACCCAGGTGTAATAGATTACACTTCTGGAACCCAGGTTCCCCATAGTAATGTTCTTCACCCCTGGGAAAACCGCAGGGCCAATCCCCTCAGGGTTCTGGTATGCATAGAGGACGGGTCCCTGGATCTCCCTTTCTATCACTAATTCTCACTGTAGGTGAAGAACTGTCACATTTCTGAGGCTAGATCTGTGCTTCAAGAGGCCACTTCTTCAGAGATCCAGAGCCCAGTTGTAACCCTCTGACAGCCCTGAAGCCTGTTCAGGCCTCTGAATCTCCTATCACGCCCACAGGTAGGCAGGCTGAGTGGTCTTTGGCAATGGGAACTCTGGGGTCAATATCTTCATATAATCTTCTTCCCTTTTCCTGACTTTTTTTCCTTCATCTCAAAAACCAGGAAATATTGTCCCTCTATATATTTCTCTTCTTGCTCCCTTTGATTAAATATCAGACATTTAAAGTGCCTATTCTATGCAAGACACTGTTGTCGTCATCATTAACCCCTGCCCTTAAATGGTGCAGCCCACAACCTACAACCTGAGACCCACAGAGCTATCTCCTCCAGGGAAACTGAGTTGGCAGAGGAACGAATAAACAAGAACATTTGGCCAATAAAGAGACTGGAAGCACACACTTGGAGCTGGAATCTACCACCATCTGGCTGTGTGTCCTTAGGCAAGTCACTTAGCTTCTCTGTACTTCACTTTTGGTACCTGTAAAATGGACTGTTGTAGAAACCAAATGACTTCATGTATATAAGGTTCTTAGAGCAGTGTTTCCATGTGTAAGTGCTATTTAATTGCTACCCATTACGTTACTATAATTGAGAATATTCATGGGAAGGAGCTGTAATAAAGTGGGTATCTCTAGACAAGAAAAAACGAGATGGGGCTTTCTCAGCTCAGCTAAGGAAGACAAGATTTGTTTTCAGCAAATCCCAATTGCAGTATGTCTGGTGGATCTGATGGCTACCAAAGGTATGTTGAGACAGAGCGAAGGTAATTATTCACAAAAAGAATCTCAATAGGCACATTTTAAGCATTCATTTGCCTAGAATCTAGAATTTTAAATCCAAGGAAGGACAAGGTAATTCATCTTAACAACCTGCCATTGCTAGCATAGAAATGAGGCAGATTGCTATAGGATAAGGCTCTGTGAACTCATGGTGGAGCTGAAACCAGAAACGTGTCCCCTGACTTTCAGCCATGTGTTCAGTGGAATAGCCATAGCAAAACCCAGTTATGAGGTGCTATACTCACCATGGGAATCAGAAATGGTTGTGAGGGAATATGTAAGTCTGGATTTAAGATTAGGGAGTGTCACAAGACACAGAAGACCAGATGGGTAAGGAGAAAACTATGTCAGTGAAGGAACATGGTGTCTCCAGCAGAGAAGATATTCAAGCAACTAGACAATCGCTTGGGGACTCTGAGACAGGGAATAACTAATCATTGGAGCAATGGGTGGATGAGATGACCTGGAGATTCACATTTTACCCTCACATTTCTATAGCACAGTTAATTTTGGAGGTGTCTCATTTCTACTACCTTAAGGTATCAGAATAAGTTCATCAACTATAATAAATGTTCCAGTCTGGTGGTGGGTGTGGATAGTCATGGAGTTTTGTTTTGTTTTTTCCTGCTAAACTAAGTAGGAAATTGGAAATTAAGCTGAGATACCACCTTCTATGTAGCGAATCTCATTAAAAAATCAATTTCCCAGATGTTTTTGCCTTCTTTGAAATGACTAAAACCAAGGCTCTGATAGATTAAGTAACTGTTTGAAGGTTGCTCAACAGCAAAGTCAAACCTAGAACATTGTTCTTCTGGCTTCCATTTCAGAGGTCTCACCATACCACCAGGTTGACCTTTGAAATGGATATTAGAGAGAGAAGAAGAAATCCAGAATTTGGGGTAGCTTTAGGGTAGCCTAAGACTATTTTATTTCAAACCAAGGATTCCAAGGTTGCTAGAAAAGAGGAGATGGAGAACAGTGCTTGCCTTCACGATGGTCAGTCTGTTTTGCAATCAGGAACTGGATGCTGCTTCTCTGCATCTCAGCTTTCTGTGTCCCATGGCTGACACTGTGGGCACTGCCTGGTCACTGGGCTCTTCAAAAATGTGATGAATCTTCACATATATTGGAGAAGAGGGTAAGAAAAATACTAAGGAGTGAGAGACGAGACAGCCTGTCCTGTCCACACCATCTGAGGAGTATTTCATTAGGTGGTGCCCGTAAAGAAGGGCAGGTTAGACTTATTGCATTATGTATTAACGGATGAGAATGGGACAATAAGCCACAGTTTTCACATAGCAAAAAATAGAAAGGCAAACTCCAGCCTTGATGAGGCTGGATGGGGAAAAAAGTTTCTATTGGCTTGATGTAAAAGTAATTGCAGTTTTTGCCATTACTTTCAATGACAAAAACCGCAATAACTTTTGCACCAACCTGATAGATCTGTCCCATGAAGAACTAGGGCACTTCTGCATATTCTGAGCAGTCTATCTCTGGAATGCTGAAAAGGCAAAGGTGGAAGGCACAGGGATCTAAAGCCCTATGACTCCAAGGCAAGCAAAGCTCCCTGAGAATCCATATTGTTAGACCCCCTCCTTATGACCCAGGATACGTAGCCTGTCATTTCTGTGTTTATAGCTGCACTGATGAATACTGACTAGTCACGGATATGTGAGGCACCAGAAAACAAACTGACAACTTGAAATTTTAACTCATTAAATTATTGAGAAAGACAGAGGCAGAGCCAGGCGTCCCAGAAACTAGTGATTTGTCAGAAGAAAGACAAAACCAACAGTGGAGTGGAATCTAGCTGAGAACAGTCTGAGCCAGAGGAACTGGGTTCAATCCTGGATCTGAGGGGCTTAAGGTGTCCAGAAGAGCTTTCAACCTAAACTAAGCAGGAAATGGGAAATTAGGCTGAGATACCACCTTTTCTGGAGCCAAGAGACGGGAGGTAAAGCTCTAATCTAATACCGGAGTAAAAACTAGGCAGAAAAAAAGAGATTTCAGAGAACTGAAAAGAGAAAGACCCAACCTAAAAAGAACCCTGCCGAATCCCTAAATGGGACATACCGCTGAAAGGGGCCTATGCACTCAACACTGCTGATCTGGGTGTCTTACAGGTACCTTAAGATATCAAGGTATTCTCAGACTCCCAGTGAAAAGAGAGTAGAAAGGGAGAAACTAGGTTTCCAAAAACAGGCCTGACTGGGCACAGTGGCTCACACCTGTAATCCCAGCACCTTGGGGGGCAGAGGCAGGTGGATCACCTGAGGTCGGGAGTTCGACCCTAGCCTGACCAACATGGAGAAACCCCGTCTCTACTAAAAATACAAAATTAGCCAGGCATGGTGGTGCATGCCTGTGATCCCAGCTACTTGGGAGGCTGAGGCAGGAGAATCGCTTGAACCCAGGAGGCAGTGGTTGCGGTGAGCCAAGATACGCCACTGCACTCCAGCGTGGGTAACAAGAGCAAAACTCCATCTCAAAAATAAAATAAAATAAAATAAAATAAAAAATAAAAATGTGGGCCCAGGAGAGATCCTAAGGTCAGGTACTGCTGCTGCAAAATCAGAGAACTGTTGTTGAGTCAAGATCTGACAGAGCTGAGGTCCAAAGTCATCTACAGCCTGTCCTCTCTGAAGGCAAGGAGAAGAGGAGAGGATATGGCTTTGTGGAATGGGAGGCAGAAATGGGAACAGGAAGAAAGGAAATCGAAAGAATTCCAATACGTAGGAGCAAAGGATAGAGTGGAAGGAGTGGGTCAGCAAGGAGGCTGAAGGCACTTGGCAGTAAGATGACCTCTGTTGGCAGAGGACACACCAGCTTAGTTTCCTACTACACATGTACAGTTTGGGAAAGAGATATGACAGAGCACTTTAAAACATAATTTGCAATCAGTGTGCCTGGGTTTGAATCCTAGATACACCACTCACCAGCTCTGTGACTCTCTGAATTTCAGCCTCCTTTGTTATAAAGGGGGAAATAGTGGTACTTCAAACATAGTGTTATTGTGAGGATTAAATGAGACAAGGGCTAAGCACAGATTCTGTCTAATAAATGTTAGCTGCCTTTTTCCAGTTTAGTCACTTTCCAACTGTCTTTGCTCATTCAGGGAAGCGGAAGCATGGATAATGGGTAGCTTTCCACCAGCACACTGCCCACCCAGCATTGTTATCCAATTTGGAAAGTGCATTCTTGCTGCCAGTGTGTACTCCCTGGTTTCATGTGGGCCAGTGGCTAAGAGAAGGACACTACACAAATGATGAGGAAACAAGGAAAGGAGAAACAACCCGAGATGACAAATGTCCACAGTGTGAAAATTCCAATAGAGAAAGATGAGAAGTATAGAAATAGTCCACATTTCCTGTCTATCAAGGAAGAGAGGAAATACCTTTTCAGGTGAGATGATGTGATTTAAAAGGCTTAGAAAGACTCCCAGTCCCTTCTCGTTCTTCCCACCACTAACAAGACCCATCACTAAAATGTCATTTCTCTAGCTGATTAGGTGAGCAATAATACTAACCACGTGTATTAGGGTTTGACAAACTGTCACTCAACTGTCACTTGAGTCTCCAAATGACAGTGGCAGGTGGGGAAGAACAGCACACACACAAAAACCAGCCCCTACCCCACACACACACCCCATCTTATTAATAGATACACAGAACTGTAATGACTTGCCCAAGGCATGAGAAAATATACAATGCTGTCAAATCCAGCTAAATGAGAGGGGGTTAAGCTACTACCTCTGAGGTAAACATCGCACTAATGTTAGAAACTCCAAGTTCAAGCCCAAAGGATATCAAATAGCCCTTCACCCCCAACAAACACAATGTCCCAGGAGTGAGGCTGAAAGACACAGAGAAGGAACTGGGGAAAGAGTTCGGAGAGTGAAATAGATACATTCCGCAGGAGTAGGATGAAGAATAGTTGTCTCAGGTTGTAAGTATCTATTAAGATTTTCAACGTTCATAAACTCCAACTTTGCATTTCGTATCTCAGAATCTATTCCACACCTTAGAAATTCTCTCATGAGTGCAATACACACAAAAACATCCATCGTAACTGTCTGTGAGGGACAGTATGGCTCCAGTACAATCTACAGTGTGCATATAGATCTATGGAGAGAAAAAGTTGGCTAGGAGATGAAATTGTTCAGAACTTTCACCCTTTTAATTATAAAATTAATGTAAAAAATCATGTGTTCATTATTTTTAAATACAAGCAATATAATCTCACCACACCAAAAATATGATAACTATGTGAGAGAATGCATATGTTAAACAGTTCAATTTAGCCATTCCACAATGTATACATATTTCACAACATCATGTTGTACACTATAGATACAATTTTTGTCAATTAAGTAAATATATATGCCATATAAAGTTAAATATGGAAGTTACTTCTCACTCCAGCCCACTTCAAGAGGCAGCCACATATGCATAAACACACACGCCAAAATAAGCACAACATATAAGAGTTATTTTTGTTACAAAAATAGGATTATTCTATATGCATTGTTCTGCAACTCACTTGTGTCACTTAGTAAAACATCATAAACAGTGGTATAATAGTGATGGCATCACTTGGCAATAAATGGCTCCAGCTCTGCCACCAGACTGCCTGAATTCAAATTTCAGTTTTACCACTTACTCATGGTGGGATCTGGTAAGTTACTTAACTTGGATAAACTCTAATTTTTATCTATAAAATTGGAATAATTATAGTGCCTATCACTTAGGATTTGGGGAGAATACAATGATTTTTAAAAACAGGCAAAGCACCTAGCTCAGTATGTGGCATGTACTGAGTGCTAATAAATGTTGGCTAACATTAGCCATCTTATTTCTTTAGAGAGTGCATGCTATTGAGTAACAGGAATGCACCATAAATTGTTTAGTCATTCACCTACGTGTATATTGAGATTGTTCCCTCTATGGGTTGCTTTCGTTGGTTGGTTTGCTTGGTATTACAAGCAACACATATTGTGTACTGCACAAATATGACTACTTCTAAAGGATAGAGTGCTGTAAGTAGAACCATTGGATAAAGAGATGCAGATTTCCAACTCTGATATAGACTGCCAAAAGGTCTACACTGAGTCACACTTTCAGTACATGTGAAGGTCTATTGTCCTTTGGATATGATCCCCAAAAATGTAGTGCCAATCTGATAACTTATTTTTATTTGTGGGTTACAAAGAAGTTTAGGCTTATTTTTTTCCAAATGTTCCAATTGTCATAAATAGCATTTGTTTTATGGCTCATTCTTTTTCCATTGCTATGAAATAAATCTTTATTATATGTTAAGTTTAATGTAGATCATGATCTAAATATAGACATACAGATACACAAAATGTTTTATATTGGTCAATTTTTAATTGTTCCCTATGTGTGTCATTATCTTATTGCTTTTCAATATACTGTGCTTTTATCTGGGGTTAAAAAATTTCCCATCATTATTCTAATGTTTCCAAAATAATGTTGTCTGTCTTTAGCCATGTAATACTCTAGATGGATTTTAGAATAATCTTTTCAAGTTCCACTAAAAATTCCCTTCAGGTCTTATTAGAAGTGCATTGAATTTTATTAATAAGAATTCATATTTTAAAATACAGTCTTTCAACTCAAACAAATTTACAAGAAAAAAACAAACAACCCCATCAAAAAGTGGGCAAAGGATATGAACAGACATTTCTCAAAAGAAGACATTCATACAGCCAACAGACACATGAAAAAATGCTCATCATCACTGGCCATCAGAGAAATGCAAATCAAAACCACAATGAGATAACACCATCTCACACCAGTTAGAATGGCCATCATTAAAAGTCAGGAAAACAAATGAAATAAGAGGATGTGGAGAATAGGGAACGCTTTTACACTGTTGGTGGGATTGTAAACCAGTTCAACCATTATGGAAAAACAGTATGGCGATTCCTCAAGACCAGAACTAGATGTACCATACACCCAGCCATCCCATTACTGGGGATATACCCAAAGGATTGAAATTATGCTGCTATAAAGACATTACACACATATGTTTATTGCAGCACCATTCACAATAGCAAAGACTTGAATCAACCCAAATGTCCACTCTCAGTGACAGATTGGATTAAGAAAATGTGGCACATATACACCATGGAATACTATGCACATATAAAAAGGATGAGTTTAAGGCCTTGTAGGGACATGGATGCAGCTGGAAACCATCATTCTTATAGCAAAACTATCACAAGCAACAGAAAACAAACACCGTGACAATGTTCTCACTCATAGGTGGGAACTGAACAATGAGATTCACTTGACTGGAAGGGGAACATCACACAATCGGGGCCTATCATGGGGCTTAGGGAGGAATTTGCATTGGGAGTTATACCTCCATGTAAATGACGAGAGTTGATGGGTGCAGCAGACCAACATGGCACAAGTATTATATGTAAATAAACCTGCACGTTATGCAATACAAAATTCTAAGCAACTTAAAGTATAATAATAATAAATAAATTTTAAAAAGAAAAAAAAAAAAAAGAAGTGCATTGAATTTTATTAATAAGAATTCATATTTTAAAAATACAGTCTTTCAACCAAACAAATTTACAAGAAAACAAACAACCCCATCAAAAAGTGGGCAAAGGATATGAACAGAAATTTCAAAAAGAAGACATTCACAGCCAACAGACACATGAAAAAATGCTCATCACTCAATGGCCATCAGAGAAATGCAAATCAAAACCACAAGGAGATACCCTATCTCACACCAGTTAGAATGTTAAAAAAGTCAAACAACAGGTGCTGGGAGACGTGAAATAGGGAACACTTTTGGTTACTGTTGGTGGGATTGTAAACTAGTTCAACCATTATGGAAAACAGTATGGCGATTCCTCAAGGATCTAGGTCCAGATGTACCATATGACCCAGCCATCCCATTACTGGGGATATACCCAAAGGATTTGCACCGCGCCGCCAGAAAGACACATGCCACCATGCTTGATGGCGGCACCATTCACAATAGCAAAGCACTTGGGAACGTAACTCCAAACGTCCGCCCAGTGACAGACTGATTAAGAAATACATATACACCATGGAATACTCATGCAGCCATAAAAAGGATGAGTTTGTGTCCTTTGTAGGGACATGGATGCAGCTGAAACCATCATTCTAGCAAACTATCACAGTGAACAGAAATCAAACACCGCATGTTCTCACTCATAGTGGGAACTGAAACAATGAGATCACTTGGACTCGGAAGGGGAACATCACACACCGGGCCTATCATGGGAGGGGGGAGGGGATTGCATTGGGAGTTATACCTGATGTAAATGACGAGTTGATGGTGCAGCACAATCAACAAGGGGCAATAAGTATACATATAAAATAAACTCTGCACGTTATGCACATGCACCTCTACAACTTAAAGTATAATAATAATAAAACAAATAAAAAATAAAAATAAAAAAATAAAATACAGTCTTTCTTTTCAGGAGTATAGTTCTCTACATATTCAAATATTCATTTTGTGTTCTATTATAGTTTCTTCTGATAGGTCTTACTCATTCTTTTGTATTTATTTTGTCCCTCAGGTTAATTTCTAAGTATCACCTAGACTTTCTTGCCATTATCAATTGAAACCTGTTCTTCATTACATTTGTCTAATACAGAAAGAGCATTAGTACTTTTAGTTTTACAATGCGTCTGACCACTGGTGAAATTGCCATAGGCTTTAAAAGATTTTCAAATAATTATCTTGAATTTTTTAGTACACAATCATGCCACAAAAAAAATGACATTTTCTTCTTTTTTAATATTTATGCCTCCTGATTCTTTAGTTTTGCTTTGTTACTCACTCAGTCAACCATCTCAGCAGTGTAGTTTAATAGTGGTCATAAGGCTATCTCTGCCTTCTCTTTCCATGATATTGGTGGAAATAGGACTCTTAGAGTCTACGTTTTATAGTCCTGCAATATTTTAATGTTGAGAATGAGGGCTTCATAGTTTTTTTAATCAGAAAAATTAATATATTCAAAGAACTAATCTTGGTTACATAGGCTATTTCTGGGAGTACTCTAATTTTAACTGGTATCCTTGAACCAAAAGATGATAATTAAAGTAACAGATTATATTAGCCAAAGAGAAATGCTTAAATAAATATTAGAAAGATTTGCTCTGAAGATGTAAGGAAGTTATCTGAATTCTACAAGTACCAAGGAGCCTTGGTTAATTCTGTTGTGCTTAGTTTTGTTCTATCCCAACTACTACTACCGTCTATGGACCTCTGAGCAAGAGAGAATGCTGAATGAGATAACTTCATTCATAGGGATTCCTTCTATGACAGCATTCTAATTCTAAGTAGAACCCAGCAACCCCTTCCCCGGGACAAAAAACAATAATAAGGCTAAGGAGATGGTCAAGAAACAACCTCAGAAGAATCTTTACGAAAGGAAATGAGAACTCAAGCAAATTAGGCCACGTGGAAGTTCCTATGAGCACATGGAAAATCTTTAGTTTCTAATTTAGAAGACAGCTTGGCATCCTTTAACCTTTCTCTTGTTGAATTTTACTATCTGTTTCTCTGTAGTTTCAGAACTAAACATTCTTTCAAAGTATAATAGCAGTAAGATTTTTAAAATAGATTTGAGGTTGGGGAAGAAGCTGTCTTGGTCAAACTGCCCTTTACGTCTCTCCCACTGCTTCTCCAAACCCTATCCAGGAAGTCCAGAGACATGGAGACAAAGAATTACAGCAGCAGCACCTCAGGCTTCATCCTCCTGGGCCTCTCTTCCAACCCTCAGCTGCAGAAACCTCTCTTTGCCATCTTCCTCATCATGTACCTGGTCACCGTGGTGGGGAATGTGCTCATCATCCTGGCCATCTACTCTGACCCCAGGCTCCAAACCCCTATGTACTTTTTTCTCAGCAACTTGTCTTTCATGGATATCTGCTTCACAACAGTCATAGTGCCTAAGATGCTGGTGAATTTTCTATCAGAGACAAACGTTATCTCTTATGTGGGCTGCCTGGTCCAGATGTACTTCTTTATGGCATTTGCGAACACTGACAGCTACCTGCTGGCCTCTATGGCCATCGACCGGCTGGTGGCCATCTGCAACCCCTTACACTATGATGTGGTTATGAACCCACGGCATTGCCCACTCATGCTATTGGGTTCTTGCAGCATCTCCCACCTACATTCCCTGTTCCGCGTGCTACTTATGTCTCGCCTGTCTTTCTGTGCCTCTCACGTCATTAAGCACTTTTTCTGTGACACCCAGCCTGTGCTAAAGCTGTCCTGCTCTGACACATCCTCCAGCCAGATGGTGGTCATGACTGAGACCTTAGCTGTCATCGTGACCCCCTTCCTGTGTATCATCTTCTCCTACCTGCAAATCATCGTCACTGTGCTCAGAATCCCCTCTGCAGCCGGGAAGTGGAAGGCCTTCTCTACCTGTGGTTCCCACCTCACTGCAGTATCCCTTTTCTATGGGAGTATTATTTATGTCTATTTTAGGCCCCTGTCCATGTACTCAGTGGTTAGGGACCGGGTAGCCACAGTTATGTACACAGTAGTGACACCCATGCTGAACCCTTTCATCTACAGCCTTAGGAACAAAGATATGAAAAGGGGTTTGAAGAAATTAAGAGACGGAATTTACTCATAGAAAAAACAAAATGTGGCATGTCAATATCAGGACATGACCTAAAAGATTTTCAGTTTAATCCTCCCTTCCTAACCATTTCCATATGGCACTCAAAGAGGTCATGAAAAATGGTGTTGGATACCAGTAAGAGAATTAACCTGGGAGCAAAACACTCAGTTTCTTTTTTTAAATTATTTTTATTTATTTATTTATTTCATGCTTTAAGTTCTGGGATACATGTGCAGAACGTGCAGGTTCGTTACATACATATACACATGTCATGTTGGTTTGCTGCATCCATAAACTCATCATCTACATTAGGTATTTCTCCTAATGCTATCCTTCTCCTAGCTCCCCACCCACTGACAGGCCTCAGTGTGTGATGATCCCCTCCCTGTATCCATGTGTTCTCATTGTTCAACTCTCACTTATGAGTGAGAACATGCGGTGTTTGGTTTTCTGTTCTTGAGTTAGTTTGCTGAGAAGGATGGTTTCCAGCTTCATCCATGTCCTGCAAAGGACATGAACTCATCCTTTTTTATGACTGGATAGTATTCCATGGAGTATATGTGCCACATTTTCTTAATCCAGTCTGTCACTGATGGGCATTTGGGTTGGTTCCAAGTCTTTGCTATTGTGAATAGTGCCGCAATAAACATACATGTGCATGTGTCTTTATAGCAGAATGATTTATAATCCTTTGAGTATATACCCAGTAATGGGATGACTGGGTCAAATGGTATTTCTAGTTCTAGATCCTTGAGGAATGGCCACACTGTCTTCCACAGTGGTTAAACTAATTTACACTCCCATCAACAGTGTAAAAGTATTCCTATTTCTCCACATCCTCTCCAGCATCTGTTGTTTCCTGACTTTTTAATGATCGCCATTCTAACTGGTGTGAGATGGTATCTCAATGTGGTTTTGATTTGCATTTCTCTAATGACCAGTGATGATAAGCTTTTTGTCATATGTTTGTTGGTCACATAAATGTCTTCCTTTGAGAAATGTGCATTCATATCCCTTGCCCTCTTTTTGATGGGGTTGTTATTTTTCTTGTAAATTTGTTTAAGATCCTTATAGATTCTGGATATTAGCCCTTTGTCAGTTGGATAGATTGTAAAAGTTTTCTCCCATTCTGGGCCAGGCGCAGTGAATTGAGACCAATCTGGCTAACACGGTGAAACCCCATCTCTACTAAAAATACTAAAAACTTAGCCGGGCATGGTGACATGCACCTGTAGTCCCAGCTACTCAGGAGGCTGAGGCAGAAGAATTGTTTGAACCCGGGAGGCAGAGGTTGCAGTGAGTCGAGACCAAGCCATTGCACTCCAGCCTAGGCAACAGAGCAAGGCACCGTCTCACAAAAATTAAAAAAGAAAGAAAAGAAAAGAAAGAAAGAAAAAAGAAAAAATATTCTCCCATTCTATAGGTTGCCTGTTCACTCTGATGATAGTTTCTTTTGCTGTGCAGAAGCTCTTTAGTTTAATTAGATCCCATTTGTCAATTTTGGCTTTTGTTGCCACTGCTTTTGAAAAACACTCAGTTTCTATCCATGACTTTGACCAAATACATATTTAATCTCAGACTAGGTACTGATAGGAATCCATATTTTAGGAAACCCACTTCAGCTATCCTCAATAGACTGGCTTACATATGGTAGAATAAAACATTTCTACAAATACATCTTCTACACACCTGACAATGGGTCCCAGTCAAGGAGTTATAAATCCTGTTAGTCCTCAGAAGTGGAAACCACACGGGTTTGGTAGGAAATTGGAAAGAACTTTTTGGAAAAGTGACATAAGTTTATCCTTAAAAATAGACTAAATTTTGACAAAGAAAGTTACAAAGGATGAGGAAATGGGCAACACATTTCACATAGTAAAAACCAGCCAAGCACACAGAGGCAATACACTTTGGAATATTTTTGAGAAACAGTGAAAACCCTGTGAGTCTTATTCAGTTTGAGAGTAAGGACAATCCAACTGAAAAGATAGAATGATCCAAAAAGAATATTTGCTCCTCCCCCCAACACCAAAGTGTCATGACAGTATGAATTCTCAGTACCCTGTCCCTTTTATCTTGTTTTTGTTTTTGTTTTTTGAGACAGAGTCTCACTCTGTCACCCAGGCTGGAGTGCAGTGGTGCAATCTCGGCTCACTGCAACCTCCACCTCCTAGGCTCAAATAATTCTCCTGCCTCAGCCTCCCTAGTAGCTGGAATTACAGGCATGCGCTACTATGCCCAGCTAATTTTTGCACTTTTAGTAGAGACGGGGTTTTGCCATGTTGGCCAGGCTGGTTCCTTTCTGTTTTTTAAGAGACAAGGTCTCACTTTTTGACCCAAGCTGAACTACAGTGACACAATCATAGCTCACTGTAGACTCAAACTCCTGGGCTGAGTGATCCCCTTCCTTTTTAATTCTTCTGTTCTCCTTATGTCCAGCATCCTCACTAAGCTACCCTTTATATCTTGGAAAAAGCCATGTTTGTCAGTCAAGATAAGCTGTGATATACTGTGGAAATAAACAATCTCAAGTTGGATCTCAAAACTAAAGATTTATTTCTAATTTGCCCTAAACATCCACCATAGAAAAATATAAGGATGCTGCTCATTTTAATCAATCAGGGATCCAAAATGATAGATCAGGCACCATTGTGAACATTGATCATCATTTTGTCAGAAGCTGAGAAAGATACTGGAAGATTTTACATTGCCAACTAAATATTCCAGTCCAGAAGTGACCCATGCCACTTCTGACCATAACTTATGGTACAAAACACATCCCATGACCCCACCCAAACACAAGGGAGCCAGGAGGCACAATCCAACCAGGTGCCTCTAAAATGGAGAGTCAGAAGTATTTGATGAATAGTATTAATGACTACTACACAGCTATGTTAACACACAAACACATCAATGTGCATCAGGTGCTTTATTAATCCTCCCTAATAATGTTATTGTTAATAACAATAGTAATATAGGACTTACACACTCTCTGGAAAATTTCTGCCTTAGTTATTTCAGCAAGTTTACACAATCACCAGCTTTTCTGGGTCGCAGGCTTGTTTATGGCAGGACTTGAAGTTCAATACAAGTCTTTTGGCCTTAAAGATAAAGCAAGAGGTGTGTAATGGCCTAATGGAACACAGGGACACCTATGCTCCAACATCAGGGTTCCATTCCTGTCATTGTTTTCACTAAATCCTCATAATTATAAGGAAGTAACCAGCAAGCCAGAAAAGAAATGTAATTTGCAGTAGCCTCTGTATTCGTTTAAGCACACCTGACTTTTACCACTATCTCCTACCAATCACCTGATTTTGAGATGCTGGCCTAGAAGACATATTTACTTTCTACTTCTTTTATTTATATGTCATAGTTTTCTCATACTCAACTAAGTGGCATAACTACTTTAGAATGTGAGAATTCCTAGCATATATTAATACATAAATGCATTAATTACAGCCTACAGTAATTTTTAAAGCTAATTAAATTCTTTGACCCCAAGAATCATAACTTGTATTTTTCAGCTCTGAGATCAGCCTGACCTTTTTTTCCTCAACAAATGCATGGCCACTAAAAAAATCACAATTTTTTTTTTTTTTTTTTTTGAGACGGAGTCTCGCTGTGTCACCCAGGCTGGAGTGCAGTGGCATGATCTCGGCTCACTGCAAGCTCCGCCTCCTGGGTTCAAGTCATTCTCCTGCCTCAGCTTTCCGAGTAGCTGGGACTACAGGTGCCCGCCACCACACCTGGCTAATTTTTTCTATTTTTAGTAGAGACGGGGTTTCACCGTGTTAGCCAGGATGGTGTCAATCTCCCGACAATGTGATCCGCCTGCCTCGGCCTCCCAAAGTGTTGGGATTACAGGCATGAGCCACCACGCCCGGCCAAAAATCACAAATTTTAATGAAAAACTTTAAGATATTCCCAGAAATTCAAACTAAAAGAAATTCTAAATAACAAGTGACCATGAGATAGCACTTTGGGATTTAAAAAAAGGTTCCAGTCTACCCATTTGGTAAACCCTAAACTTCTCAGGTGGAACTGGAGTGTAGTCTCTGTCAGGATATGATGCCAGTTTCCCCAAGTCACAATAAGGGACTGTCAGTGGGTAAGAAGCATCTGAAGACTTTAACAAGATTTTTTCTTTTCAAACAAGAGAGCCCAGACGTTAACCCAGAAATGTGCTAATAAGCATCAGTAAGAGGAAAAAAAATCTTTCTTGAAGGTAGATATAATCAGAAGGGTCTACGAAGACCTCTGAGCATCTTGCCACATCAGGTGGAATGCTTCTGCATAGCCCATGAGAGTAGACTAGAAATCTTGCTCCATCTTCCATCATATAGGTAACTAGGAGGCTGCTTGAATAGAATAGAATAATAAAGATGGCCGAATAGAAACAGCTCCAGTCTCCAGCTCACAGCACGAGCGACACAGAAGACAGGTGATTTCTGCATTTTCAACTGAGGTACCGGGTTCATCTCACTAGTGAGTGCCGGACAATCAGTGCTGGTCAGCTGCTGCAACCCCACCAGCAAGAGCTGAAGCAGGGGGAGGCATCACCTCACCTGGGAAGCACAAGGGGGAAGGGAATCTTCCTAGCCAGGAGAACTGAGACACACAACACCTTGAAAATCGGGTAACTCCCACCCCAATACTGCACTTTACCAAGGATCTTAGCAAACGGCACACCAGAAGATTATATCCCACACCTGGCGGGGAGGATCCCACACCCACGGAGCCTCCCTCATTGCTAGCACAGCAGTCTGGAATCTAACGGCAAGGTAGCAGTGAGGCTGGGGGAGGGGCGCCCACCATTGCTGAGGCTTAAGTAGGTAAACAAAGCCACTGGGAAGCTCAAACTGGGTGGAGTCCACAGCAGCTAAAGGAGGCCTGCCTGTCTCTGTAAATTCCACCTCTGAGGACAGGGCACAGCTAAACAAAAAAAAAGGCAGCAGAAAGCAGAAACCAGATGCAAACGACCCTGTCTGACAGTTTTGAAGAGAGCAGTGGATCTCCCAACACGGAGGTTGAGATCTGAGAATGGACAGACTGCCTGCTCAAGTGGGTCCATGACCCCTGAGTAGCCTAACTGGGAGACATCCCCCAATAGGGGCAGACCGACACCCCACACCTCACATGGTGGGGTACACCCCTGAGACGAAGCTTCCAAAGCAAGAATCAGACAGGTACACTCGCTGTTCAGAAATATTCTATCTTCTGCAGTCTCTGCTGCTGACACCCAGGCAAACAGGGTCTGGAGTGGACCTCAAGCAATCTCCAACAGACCTACAGCTGAGGGTCCGGACTATTACAAGGAAAACTAACAAACAGGAAGGACACCCACACCAAAATCCCATCAGTACGTCACTATCATCAAAGATCAGAGGCAGATAAAACCACAAAGATGGGGGGAAAGCAGGACAGAAAAGCTGGAAATTCAAAAAATAAGACCGCATCTCCCCCTCCAAAGCAATGCGGCTCATCGCCAGTAATGGATCAAACCTGAATGGAGAATGACTTTGACGAGTTGAGAGAAGAAAGCGTCAGTCCATCAAACTTCTCTGAGTTAAAGGAGGAATTATGTACCCAGCACAAAGAAACTAAAAATCTTGAAAAAATAAAGAATGGATAACTAGAATCATAAATGCAGAGAAGGCCATAAACGAACTGACAGAGATAAAAACCATGACATGAGAAATACGTGACAAATGCACAAGCTTCAGTAACTGACTCAATCAACTGGAAGAAAGAGTATCACCATTGAGGATCAAATGAATGAAATGAAGTGAGAAGAGAAGTCTAAAGAAAAAAGAGGAAAAAGAAATGAACAAAGCCTTCAAGAAATATGGGATTATGTGAAAAGACCAAATCTAATGCCTGATTGGGGTGCCTGAAAGTGAGGCGAAATGGAACCAAGTTGGAAACACTCTCTGTGGATATCATCCAGGAGAACTTCCCCAACCTAGTAGGACAGGCCAACATTCAAATTCAGGAAATACAGAGAATGCCACACAAAGACACTCCTCGAGAAGAGCAACCCAAGACACATAATTATCAGATTCACCAAAGTTGAAATGAAGGAAAACTGTTAAGGGCAGCCAGAGAGAAAGGTCGAGTTACCCACAAAGGGAAGCCCATCAGACTAACAGCAGACTTTGGCAGAAACCTACAAGCCAGAAGAGAGTGGGGCCAATATTCAACAATCTTAAAGAAAAGAATTTTCAAACCTAAAATTTCATATCCAGCCAAATTAAGTTTCATAAGTGAGGGAGAAATAAAACTCTCTAGAGAAGAGCAAATGCTTAGAGATTTGTCACCACTAGGCCTGCCTTTACAAGAGACCCTGGAAGGAAGCATCAACATGGAAAGGAACAACCGTACCAGCCATTGCAAAACATACAAATGTAAAGACCATCGAGGCTAGGAAGAACTGCATCAACTAACGAGCAAAATAAATCCAGTTAATATCATAATGGCAGGATCAAGTTCACATATAACAATATTAACCTTAATGTAAATGGACTAAATGCTCCAATTAAAAGACATAGACTGGCAAACTGGATAAAGACTAAGACCCATCAGTCTGCTGTATTCAGAGACCCATCTCACACTCCAGAGACACACATAGGCTCAAAATAAAGGGATGGAGGAAGATTTTACCAAGCAAAATGGAGAAAAAAGAAAGCAGGGTTGGAAACACTAGCCCTGATGCCTAGACTTTAAACCATCAAAGATCAAAAGAGACAAAGAAGGCCAGCCACATAATGGTAAAGGGATCAATACAACAGGTTAAATTGACTATCCTAAATATATATGCACCCAATAAAGAAGCACCCAGATTCATAGCAAAGTCCTTAGAGACCTAAAAGAGACTTAGACTTACACAATAAATAATGGGAGACTTCAACACTCACTGTCAACATTAGACAGATCAACGAGACAGAAAGTTAACAAGGATATCCAGGGAATTGAACTCATCTCTGCAGCAAGCAGACCTAATAGACATCTATAGAACTCTGCACCCGCACCCAACAGAATATACATTCTTCTCAGCTCCACATCACACTCTATTCCAAAAATTGACCTCACATAATTGGAAGTAAAGCACCCTCTCAGCAAATGTACAAGAAAAAAATTTAACAACTGTCTCTCAGGACCACAGTAATCAAACTAGAACGCAGGACTAAGAAACTCAACTCAAAACAGCTCAACTACATGGAAACTGAACAACCTGCTCCTGAATGACTACTGGGTACATAACGAAATGAAGGCAGAAATAAAGTATGCCTTGAAACCAATGAGAACAAAGATACAACATACCTCGTGAACTCTGGGACACATTTAAAGCAGTGTGTAGAGGGAAATTTATAGCACTAAATGCCCACAAGAGAAAGTAGAAAGATCTAAAATTGACACTCTAACATCACCATTAAAAGAACTAGAGAAGCAAGAGCAAACACATTCCAAAGCTAGCAGAAGGCAGGAAATAACTAAGACTGTGAGCAGAAATCCGAAGGAGATAGAGATACCGAAAAAACCTTCCAAAAATCAATGAATCCAGGAGTTGGTTTTTGAAAAGATCAACAAAATTGATAGACCGCTAGCAAGACTAATAAAGAAGAAAAGAGAGAGAAAGAATCAAATAGAAGCAATAAAAATGATAAAGGGATATCACCACCGACCCCACAGAAATACAAACTACCATCAGAGAATACTATAAACACCTCTACGCAAATAAACTAGAAAATCTAGAAGATATGGATAATTTCCTGGACACTTACACTCTCCCAAGACCAAACCAGGAAGAAGTTGAATCCCTGACAGACCAATGGCAGGCTCTGAAATTGAGGCAATAATTAATAGCCTACCAACCAAAAAAGTCCAGGACCAGATGGATTCACAGCTGAATTCCTCTAACAGAGGTACAAGGAGGAGTTGGTACCATTCCTTCTGAAACTATTCCAATCAATAGAAAAGAGGGAACCCTCCCGAACTCATTTTATGAGGCCAACATCATCCTGATACCAAAGCTCAAAGACACACAACAAAAAGAGAATTTTATAGGACCAATATCCCTGATGAACAACGATGCAAAAATCTTCAATAAAATACTGGCAAAACCGATTCAACAACACATCAAAAGTATCCACCATGATCAAGTGGGCTTCATCCCTGGGATGCAGGGCTGGTTCCACTTTCGCAAATCAATAAACATAATCCAGCATATAAACAGAACCAAAGACAAGAACCACATGATATCTCAATAGATGCAGCAGCTTTGACAAAATTCAACAGCCCTTCATATTAAAAAACGCTTCAATAAATTCGGTATTGATGGAACGCACTCTCAAAATAATAAGAGCTATTTATGACAAACCCACAGCCAATATCATACTGAATGGGCAAAAACTGGAAAAAATTCCCTTGGAAACTGGCATTAAGATTGTGGGATGCCCTCCTCACCAACCCTATTCAACATAGTGTTGGAAGTTCTGGCTAGGGCAATCAGGCAAGAGAAAGAAATCAAGGGTATTCAGTTAGAAAAGAAGAAGTCAAATTGAACCCTGTTTGCAGATGACATGATTGTATATTTAGAAAACCCCAACTGCCTCAGCCCAAATCTCCTTAAGCTGGATAAGCAACTTCAGCAAAGTCTCAGGATACAAAATTATGTGCAAAAATCACAAGCATTCTTATACACCAGTAACATACAAACAGAGAGCCAAATCATGAATGAACTCCCATTCACAATTGCTTCAAAGAGAATCAAATACCTAGGAATCCAACTTACAAGGATGTAAAGGACCTCTTCAAGGGAGAACTACAAAACCACTCTCGCTCAGTGAAATAAAAGAGGACACAAAACAAATGGAAGAACATACCATGCAGCATGGATAGGAAGAATCAATATCGCGGAAAAATGGCCATACCTCGCCCAAGGTTATTTATAGATTCAATGCCATCCCATCAAGCTACCAATGAGTTTCTTCACAGAATTGGAAACCGCTTTTAAAGTTCATATGGAACCAAAAAAAGAGCCCAGATCTCCAAGACAATCCTAACTCAAAAGAACAAAGCTGGAGGCATCACACTACCTGACTTCAAACTATACTACAAGGCTACAGTCACCAAACAGCATGGTACTGGTACCAAAACAGAGATATAGACCAATGGAACAGAACAGAGTCCTCAGGAAATAATACTCACACATCTACAGCCATCTGATCTTTGACAAACCTGAGAGAAACAAGTCAGGAAAGGATTCCCATTTAACAAATGGTGCTGGGAAAATTGGCTAGCCATAAGTAGAAAAGCTGAAACTGATCTTTCCCTTAATTCTTATACGAAAAATTAATTCAAGATACTAGAGACTAAATGTTAGACCTAATACCATAAAACCCTAGGAGAAAAACCTAGGTAGTACCCATTCAGGACATGGGCATGGGCAAAGACTTCATGTCTAAAGTTAATTCAAAAGCAACGGCAGCAAAGCCAAAATTGACAAATGGGATCTAATTAAACTAAAAGCTTCTGCACAGCAAAAGAAACTACTCATCAGAGTGAACAGGCAACCTACAGAATGGGAGAAATTTTGCAATCTACTCATCTGACAAAGGGCTAATATCCAGAATCTACAAAGAACCTAACAAATTTACAAGAAAAACCAACAGCCCCATCAAAAAAGGGCAAAGGATATGAACAGACATTTCTCAAAAGAAGACATTCATACAGCCAACAGACACATGAAAAAATGCTCATCATCACTGGCCATCAGAGAAATGCAAATCAAAAACCACCATGAGGATACCATCTCACACCAGTTAGAATGGCTAATTAAAAAGTCAGGAAACAACAGGTGCTGAGAGGATGTGGGAGAAATAGGAACACTTTACACTGCTGGTGGATTTCGAAACTAGTTCAACCATTATGGAAAAACAGTATATGATTCCTCAAGGATCTAGAACTAGATGCACCATATGACCCAGCCATCCCATTACTGGGATAAGTACCCAAAGGATTATAAATTATGCTGCTATAAAGACACATGCACACGATGTCTTCATTATGCACTATTCACAATAATAGCAAAGACTGGGAATCAACCCTAAAATGTCCATAAGTGACAGACTGATTAAGAAAATGTGGCACATATACACCATGGAATACTATGCAGCCATAAAAAAGTCATTATGCTTGTGTCCTTTGTAGGGACATGGATGCAGCTGGAAACCATCATTCTTAGCAAACTATCACAAGAACAGAAACTAAACACCGCGATGTTCCTCACTCATAGGTGGGAACTGAATGAGATCGCAATTGACCTCGGAAGGGAACATCACACAATCGGGCCTACTCATGTAGGGAGGGGGGGAAGGGGGGAGGGATTGCATTGGGAGTTATAACCTGATGTAAATGACGAGTTGATGGGTGCAGCACAGCAACATGGCACAAGTATACATATGTAACAAACCTGCATCGTTATGCACATGTACCCTAGAACTTAAAGTATAATAAAAAAAAATAAAAATAAAAAAATAAAATAAAATGAAGACACAGACTGGCAAATGGGATAAAGACCCAAGACCTATCAGTTTGTTGTATCTAGGAGATCCATCTCACATGCAGAGACACAC
Source organism: Papio anubis (assembly GCF_008728515.1). Lineage (NCBI taxonomy): Eukaryota > Metazoa > Chordata > Mammalia > Primates > Cercopithecidae > Papio > Papio anubis. The sequence goes on along the minus strand of NW_022161148.1, from coordinate 113,833 downwards.
ATAGGCTCAAAATAAAGGGATGGGAGGGGAAGATCTACCAAGCAAAGGGAGAACAAAAAAAGCAGGTTGCAATACTAACTTGACAAAACAGACTTTAAACCATCAAAGATCAAAGAGACAAAGAAGGCCATTGCATATGAAAAGTGACCACCACAGGAAGAGCTTAACTTTATTCTAAACATATATGCACCCAATACAGAAGCACCTTAGATTCATAAAGCAAGTCCTTAGACTTTACAAAGAGACTTAGGACTGCCACAATAATAATGGGAGACTTCAACACTCCACTGTCAACATTAGACAGATCAACGAGACAGAAAGTTAACAAGCCTATCCAGGAATTGAACTCATCTCTGCAAAAAGTGGAGCTAATAGACATCTACAGAATTCTCCAACCCAAATCAACAGAATATACATTCTTCTCAGCACCACATCACACTTATTCCAAAAATTGACCACATAATTCAAAGTAGCACCTCAGCAAAATGTACAAGAACAAAAATTATAAATAAACTGTCTCTCAGACCACAGTGCAATCAACAAACTAGAACTCAGGACTAAGAAACTCAATCAAAAACAGCTCAACTACATGGAAACTGGAACAACCTGCTCCTGAATGACTACCAGTACATAAATGAAATGAAGGCAGAAATAAAAGATGTTCTTTGAAATCAATGAGAACAAAGATACAACATACCAGAACTCTGGGACACATTTAAAGCAGTGTGTAGAGGGAAATTTATAGCACTAAATGCCTGCCACAAGAGAAAGCAGGAAAGACTTAAAATTGACACTTAACATCACAATTAAAAGAACTAGAGAAGCAAGAGCAAACATATCTGAAAGCTAGTGGGCGCAGGAAATAACTAAATCATAGTAGAACTGAAGGAGATAGAGACAAAAAACCCTTCCAAAAATCAATGAATCCAGGAGTTGCTTGAAAAGATCAACAAAATTGATAGACCGCTAGCACTAATAAAGAAGAAAAGAAAGGAGAATCAAATAGATGCAATTAAAAAATGATAAAGGGATATCACCACCGACCCCACAGAAATACAAACTACCATCAGAGAATACTATAAAACAATTTCCACGCAAATAAACTAGAAAATCTAGAAGAAATGGATAATTTCCTGACACTACACTCTCCCAAGACTAAACCAGGAAGAAGTTGAATCCCTGAATAGACCAATAGCAGGCCTCGAACAGGCAATAATTAATAGCCTACCAACCAAAAAAAAGTCCAGGACCAGATGGATTCACAGCTGAATTCATACCAGAGGTACAAGGAGGAGCTGGTACCATTCCTTCTGAAAACCATTCCAATCAATGTAAAAAGAGGGAATCCTCTGAACTCATTTTTATGAGGCCAACATCATTCTGATACCAAAGCCTGGCAGAGACACAACAAAAAAGAGAATTTTAGACCAATATACTGATGAACATCGATGCAAATACTCTCAATAAAATACTGGCAAACCGGAATCCAGCAGCACATCAAAAGCTTATCCACCATGACTACGTGGGCTTCATGCCTGGGATGCAGGGCTGGTCTAACATACACAACCAGTAAAACGTATTCCAGCATATAAACAGAACCAAAGGCAAAACCACATGATTATCTCTAATAGATGCAGAAAAGGCCTTTTGACAAAATTCAACAGCCCTTCATGCTGCACCAATAAATTCGCATTGATGGAACGCACTCAAAAATAATAAGAGCTATTTATGACAAACCCACAGCCAATATCATAATTGAATGGGCAAAACTGGAAAAATTCCTTGAAACCAAGTAATAAGACAGGGATGCCCTCTCTCACCACTCCTATTCAACATAGTGTTGAAGTTCATAGGGCAATCGGGCAAGAGAAAGAAATCAAGGGTATTCAGTTAGGAAAAGAAGAAGTCAACTTTGTCCTTCTTGCAGATGACATGATTGTATATTTAGAAACCCCACTTGTCTCTGTTCCAAAATCTCCTTAAGCTGATAAGCAACTCAACAAATTCCCAAAATTAACGTGCAAAATCACAAGCTTTCTTATACACCAGTAACACAGTAGAGCCAAATCATGAATGAACTCCCATTCACAATTGCCTGAGAATAAAATACCTAGAATCCAACCACAAGGATGTAAAGGACCCTTCAAGGAGAATTACAAACTAATTGCTCAGTGAAATAAAAGAGGAATAATACAAACAAATTAAAGAACATACATGCTCAAGTGGATAAGAAAAATCAATATTGTGAAATGGCCATATTGCCCAAGGTAATTTATAGATTCAATGCCATCCCCATCAAGTTACCAATGAGTTTCTTCACAATTGAAAAACTGCTTTAAAGTTCATTATATGGAACCAAAAAGAGCCCTACTACTTCAGCCGCTTATCAATCCTGCACAAAGAACAAAGCTGGAGGCATCACGCCACCCCACCCCCAAACTATACTACAAGGCTACAGAAGTCACCAAAACAGCATGGTAATTGGTACCAAAACAGAGATATAGACCAATGGAACAGAACAGAGTCCCTTCAGAAATAATACCACACATCTACAGCCACCCACTTTTGACAAACCTCAGAAAAAAACAAGAAATGGGGAAAGGATTCCGCCTAATAAATGGTGCTGAGAAAATTGGCTAGCCATAAGTAGAAAGTTGAAACTGATCCTTTTCCATCTCTTATAATGAAAAATTAATTCAAGATGGATTAGAGGACTTAAATGTTAGACCTAATACCATAAAAAACCCTAGAAGAAACCTAGGTAATACCATTCAGGACATAGGTATGGGCAAGGACTTCTATGTCTAAAACACCAAAAAGTAACAGCAACAAAAGTCAAAATTGGACAAATGGGATCTAATTAAACTAAAGAGCCCTTGTACAGCAAAAGAAACTACCATCAGAGTGAACAGGCAACCTGCCAGAATGGGAGAACATTTTTAAATCTACTCATCTGACAAAGGGCTAATGATCCAGAACCTTCAAAGAACCCAAAACAAATTTACAAGAAAAACAAACAAATCCATCAAAAAGTGGGCAAAGGGATATGAACAGACATTTCTCAAAAAGAAGGCATGCATACAGCCAACAGACACAGAAAAATGCTCATCATCATCACTGGCCATCAGAGAAATGCAAATCAAAACCACCACAGATACCATCCACACCAGTTAGAATGCGATCATTAAAAAGTCAGGCTCAACAGGTGCTGAGAGGATGTGGAGAAATAGGAACACTTTTACACGTTGGTGGATTGTAAACTAGTTCAACCATTATGGAACACAGTGTGGTACTATCGCTGATTCAGAACTAGATGTACCGTATGACCCAGCCATCCCATTACTGGGGATATACCCAAAGGATTATAAATCATGCTGCTATAAAGCAAAGACACATGCAATGCATGTTCATTGTGGCACTATTCAATAGCAAAGACTTGAATCAACCCAAATGTCCACTTCAGTGACAGACTGAATTAAGAAAATGTGGCACATATACACCGGAATACTATGCAGCCATAGAAAAGGATGAGTTTGTGTCCTTTGTGGCTACGGATGCAGCTGGAAACCATCATTCTCAGCAAACTATTGCAAGAACAGAAAACCAAACACTGCATGTTCTCACTCATAGGTGGGAACTGTACAATGAGATCACTTGGACTCTGGAATGGGAACATCACACACCGGGGCCTATTATGGGGAGGGGGGAGGGGGGAGGGATTGCATTGGGAGTTATACCTAATGTAAATGACGAGTTGAGGGGTGCTGACAAGTTGATGGGTGCAGCACACCAACATGGCACAAGTATATATATGTAACCAACCTGCATGTTATGCACATGTACCCTAGGACTTAAAGTATAATAATAAAAAAAAAAAAGCCCTGGGGATGCCAAAAAAAGAAAAAGAAAAAGAAAAACTATTCTTAAAGCAACAGAAAAAAAAAACAGAATATTAATACGATAAGCCTGTCCATTTTTAAAAGAATTATAAAGGTAAATGTATCGAGTCCTTTTAGTGCAAGTTCATTTCAAAAATATAAATATTAGCTCAATACTGAACTAAAAAAAATCCTACTCATTGAACACATGTTGCCTGTCTATTAGAGCAAGTGATATCAACTAGGAACACTGTGTAGCATGAGATCCGAGGAGAATGTGAGGGAAGAATGCAAAGTATTTCTGGCATTGAAAAGTCTGATAGAGAATATATTATTGAGGGGTACTTAATAGGAGTAGTCATAGAATCCAAGAAAAGAGGAAGCTTCAAGAGGCAGGGGCTATTAATAAGCAACAAAATATGATGAGAATTTAATAGGTAAAGTAAGCCTGAAGTATGTCCATTGGCTTTAATGATATGGTGATCATTGATGCCCTTGGTGAATTTGCAAGGGAGAAATGGAAAAGGAGCCAGATTGAAATGCATTAAGGAATAAATGGAGGTGAGAATCTAGAGACAGTGATTATAATTTGTGTCATTGTTGTTCTGTTATTTTATGGCTTGCATTGCTCCTAAAGATAAATCAGCTATCATTCTTATCTTTGTTTCCCCCATAGGTAAATTGTTTTTTTATCCTGGCTGATTTCATTTTTGTTTTTTAACAATTTGACTATAGCTCAGCTGTATATGGAATTATTTATGTTTATCTGGCTTGGGGTTTATTGAGCTTCTTGGATCTTGGAAAGATATTTTTGTCTTCACATTTGGAAAAATTTAGTCCAATGTTTATTCAAATATCATTTTGCCCCAAACCCTCTCCTCTCTTTTTGGGGCTCTAATTATATGATTGTTAGGCCTTGGAGGGCAGCTTAGATTTTTTAAGTCCCCTAAGTAGCCTCATGAAAATGGAACAACTGGAATACTAAAACAAGAACAACTTGAAAACACAAAGAATTCCTATAAATCCCCAGATACAGGAAGCTAGAGACAAATAACCAACAGTTACATGTCCATGTGTTTTTAGCATCTGAGTAGGAGGAAACAGAGGCAACCAACAGTATCTACCTGAGCTGAGAACAGGAAAAACCCAAATATTAATAGCAAGTACTCACGAAAATTCATGGTGGGCCAATTTAGGAACACAAGTTAAGGCTTAGAAAAGTTTTGTCCATTCAACAATAGTGAATGCCTGATGATGTCAGAGCAATGTAGGCCTTATGTAGGCCAGCATCCCAGAACCTGCTAGCACTCTGCCACAGCCAATGGTCATGCACCTTGCCACATGCAACTGCTGCTGCTGCTGGCACATGCAAACAAGGATGGATCCCACTGCCACCACCCATGAAATGCTGTGGCTGGCACCACCCATAGAGGTGCAGTGACCAGTGGTGCAGGAGCCTCTCAACCCTCAGTGCACTGGGTTCCTAACCTCAAGGAACCAAGAACAAAGTCAGAGCCCAATACCAGTCCCCTAGTCCAGGAGTGGAGAGTTGAGCCTTGGTCCCCTAATAACTTCTAGAAACAAAGCCAGTCAACTGAGCCCACCTTATAGCACCATCAAACCCTCAAGGTCATTAAATAAGGTAAAAGAAAAAAACCCATCCAAAGGAAAGCAGCTTCAAAGATTGAAGGAGCATCAGCCCACAAAGATGAGAAAGAACCAGCACAAGAATTCTGATTGAATTCTTGAAAAGCCAGGGTGCCTTCTTACCTCCAAACAACCATGCTAGCTCTCTATCAAGGGTTCTGAACCAGACTAAGATGGCTGAAATGACAGAAATAGAATTCAGAATATGGATAGAAATGAAGATCATTGAGATGCAGGAGTGTATTGAAACTCAATCCAGGTAAACTAAGAATCACAATAAAATGATACAGGAGCTGACAGACAGAATATTCAGTATAGAAAAGAACATAACCAACCTGACAGACCTGAAAAACACACTACAAGAATTTTATAATGCAATCACAAGTATTAATAGCAGAATAGACCAAGCAGAGGAAAGAATCTCAGGACTTGAAGTCCAGCTTTCTGAAATAAGACAGGCAAGAATAGAGAAAAGAGGATGAAAATAAATGAACAAAACCTCTGAGAAATATGGGATTATGTAAAGAGACCAAATCTACTACCCATTGGTTTCCCTGAAAGAGATGGGGAGAACGGAAGTAACTCAGAAAACATTTTTCAGGATATAATCCATGAGAACTTCTCAAACATAACTAGAGAGGCCAACATTCAAATTCAGGAAATGCAGACAATCTCAGGAAGATACTTTACAAGAAGATCATCCCCAAGACACATAATCATCAGATTCTCCAAGGTTGAAATGAAAGAAAAAATGTTAAAGGCAGCAAGAGAAAAAGGTCAGGTCATCAACAAAGGGAAGCCCGTCAGACTAACAGAAGAATGCTCAGCAGAAACCCTGTAAACCAGAAGAGATTGGGAGCAGTATTCAAAATTCTTAAAGAAAAGAAATTCCAACCAAGAATTTCATATCTAGCCAAATTAACCTTCATAATCAAAGGAGAAATAAGATCCTTTTCAGAAAAGCAAATGCTGAGGGAATTTATTACCACCCTACCTTCCTTACAAGAGCTTCTGAAGGAAGCACTAAATATGGAAAGACTGTTACCAGTCACACTACAAAAACACACTAAAGTACACAGCCCAGTGACACTATAAATCAAACACACAAACAAATCAGCATAGCAACCAGCTAACATCATGATGATAGGATCAAATCCACACATATCAATACTAACATTGAATGTCAATGGGCTAAATGCCCCAATTAAAAGGCACAGAATGGCAAATTCAATAGAGCCAAGACCCTATGTTCTGCTGTCTTCAAGAGACCAGCTCACACACAATCACACTCATAGGCTCAAAATAAAGGGATGGAGAAAAATATACCAAGCAAATGGAAAGTGGAAAAAAAACAGAGGCTACAATCCGAATTACAGATGAATCAGATTTAAGCCAACAAAGATTTTAAAAAGACAAAAAGGGCATTATATAATAGTAAAGGGTTCAATTCAACAAGAAGACTTAACTGTCCTAAATATATATGCACCCAACACAGGATCACCCAGATTCATTAAGTAAGTTCTTAGAGACCTTCCAAGAGACTTAGACTCCCACACAATAATAGTAGGAGATTTCAACAACTGACAGTATTAGATAGATCATCAAAGTAGAAAATTAACAACGATATTCAGGACTTGAACTCAGCACTTGATCAAATGGACCTGATAGACATCTACAGAACTTTCCACCCAAAAATAACAGAATACATATTTTTCTCATCACCACATGGCATATACTCTAAAATTGACCACAAAATTGGACATAAAACAATCCTCAGCAAATGCAAAGGAATTGAAATTACAACAACCACTCTTTCAGGCCACAGCACATTCAAATTAGAAATTGAGACTAAGAAAATTGCTCAAAACCATACAATTGTATGGAAATTACATAACCTGTTCCTGAATGATTTTCAAGTAAATAGTGAAATTAAGGCAGAAATAAGTTCTTTGAAACTAGTGAGAACAAATATACAACGTATCAGAATCTCTGAGAAGCAGCTAAAGCAGTGTTAAGAGGGAAATTTATAGTACTAAATGCCCACATCAAAAAGCTGGAAAGGTCTCAAGTTAACAACCTAACATTACAACTAAAAGAGCTAAAGAACCAAGAGTAAACCAACCCCAAAACTAGTAGAGGACAAGAAATAACCAAAATCAGAGCTGAACAAAAGGATATTGAGACATGAAAAAACATTCAAAAGATCAGCAAGTCCAAGAGTTGAGTTTTTGAAAAAAATTAAGAAAATAGATAAAGCACTAGCTGGATTAATAAAGAAGAAAAGAGACAAGGTTCAAATAAACACAATTAGGAAAGACAAATAGGATATTTCCACTGATCCCACAGAAATACAAACAACCATCAACAAATACTATAAACTGGTCTATACACATAAACTAGAAGAAATAAATTCCTGAACACGTACACTGTCCCAAGACTGAACCAGGAAGAAATTGAATCCTTGAATAGACCAGTAATAAGCTCCAAAATTGAATCAGTAATAAATAGCCTATCAACTAAAAAAAACTCAGGACCAGATGGATTCACAGCTGAATTCTACCAGATGTACAAAAAGTTTGTACATCTCAATAAACTAGGCATTAAAGGAACATACCTCAAAATAATAAGATCCATCTACAATAAACCTATAGCCAACATTATACTGAATGGGCAAAAGCTGAAAGCACTCTCCTTGAAAACCAACACAAGACAAGGATGCCATCTCTCACCACTCCTGTTCAACATAATATTGCAAGTCCTAGCCAGAGCAATCAGGCAAGAGAAAGAAATAAAGGGCATCCAAGAAGGAACAGAAGACTATTCCTGTTTGCAGATGATATGATTATATATCTAGAAAACCCCACAGTCTTGTCCCAAAACCTCCTTAGGCTCATAAACAACTTCGGTGAAATTTCATGATACAAAATCAACATACAAAAATCATTTGTATTCCTACACACCAACAACAGTCAAGCTGAGAGGCAAATCAGGAATGCAGTCCCATTCACAATCACCCTAGAAATAGTAAGATACCTAGGAATACAGCTAACCAGGGAGGTGAAAGATCCCTATGATAAGAACTACAAAACACTACTCAAATCAGAGATGACACAAAAAACACAACAACATTTGACGTTCATGGATGGAAAGAATCAACATTGTTTAAATGGCCACACTGTCCAAATCAATGTACAGATTCAAGGCTATTCCTATCAAACTACTGATAGCCTTCTTCACAGAACTAGGAAAAACTATTTTAAACCTCATATGAAACCAAAAAAGAGCCTAAGTAGTGAAGGCTATCCTAAAACAAAAAGAACAAAGCTGGAGGCATTATGCTACTTGACTTCAAACTATACTACAGGACTACAGTAACCAAAAAAACATGGTACAGGTACAAAAACAGACACACAGACCAATTGAATAGAATAAAGAGCCCAAAATTAAGATGGCATGCCTACAACCATCTGATCTTCAACAAAGCTGGCAAAAACAAGCAACAGGGAAAGGATGTCCTATTCAATAAATGGTACTGGAATAACTGGCTAGCCATATGCAGAAGACTGAAACTGGACCCTTTCCTTACACCGTATATAAAAATCAAGTTGAGATGAATGAAAGACTTAAATGTAAAACACAAAACTATAAAAGCCCTCGAAGACGACCTAGGTAATACCATTCTGGATATAGGAATGGTCAAAGAATTCATGATGAAGATGCCAAAAGCAATTACAACAAAAGCAAAAACTGACAAATGGGATCTAATTTAACTAAGGAGCTTCTGCACAGCAAAAGAAACTATCAATAGAGTAAACAGACAACCTATGGAATGGCAGAAAAATTTTTGCAAACTAGTCATCTGACAAAGATCTACTATCCAGCATCGAAAAGGAACTTAAACAAATTTACAGAAAAAAAAAAAAACAGCCCCATTAATAAGTGGGCAAAGAGCTAGCAATTTACAGGGACTGCTGCTTTGGACAGCTACTGTTGCCGTACACTTCTGCTGCTGCTGCTGCTGCTGCTGCCGCTGCTGCTACACTGGGCCACCCCACCTGTGGGATAGCCCTGATCTGTCTATGGAGCACCCACTCTGCTACTCTAATAAACTTTCTTTATTTCAAAAAAAAATAAGTGGGCAAAGAGCATGAAAAGACACTTTTTAAAAGAAGGCATACATGTACCCAACAAACATATGAAAAAAGCTCAACATCACTGATCATTAGAGAAATGCAAATGAAAACCACAGTGAGATACCATCTCACACCAGTTAGAACGGCTATTATTTAAAAGTCAAAAAATAACAGATGCTGGTGAGGTTGCAGAGAAAAAGGACACTTATATGCCGTTGGTGGGAGTATAAATTGGTTCAACCATTGTGGAGAGCGGTGTGGTGATTCCTCGAAGACATAAAAACAGAACTACCACTCAACCCAGCAATCCCATTACTGAGTATACACCCAAAGGAATATAAATTTTTCTATTATAAAGGCACATGCATGTGTATGTTCATTGTAGCACTATTCACAATAGCCAAGACACAGACTCAACCTAAATGCCCATCAATGGCAGACTGGATAAAGAAAATGTGGTACATATACACCATGGAATACTATGCAGTCATAAAAAAGAATGATATCATGTCCTTTGCAGGAACACAGATGGAACTGGAGGTCATTATCCTTAGCAAACTAACACAGGAACAGAAAACCAGATACCATATATTCTCAATTATAAGTGGGAGCTAAATTATGAGAACACAGAGACACAAAAAGGGAGACAACAGACACTGTGGCCTACCTAAGGGTGGAGAGCAGGAGAAGAGAAAGGAGCAGAAAAAATAACTATTAGATATTAGGCTTAATACCTGGGTCATGAAATAATCTGCACAACAAACTCTCATGACATGAGTTTACCTATGTAACAAACCGACACATGTACCCCTGAACCTAAAATAAAAGTTTTTAAAAAAATTTTTTAATGAGCTAAGGACATGAACGAACACTTCTCAAAAGAAGACATACAAGCGGCCAAAGAACATATGAAAAAATGCTCAACATCACCAATCATTAGAGAAATGCACATTAAAATCACAATGAGATATCATCTGACACCAGTTCAGAATGGCAATTATTAAAAAGTCAAAAAATAACAGATGCTGGCAAGGCTTCAGAGAAAAGGGAACTCTCATACACTGTCAGTAGAAATGTAAATTAGTTCAACCAACGTGAAAAACAGTCTGGGGATTTTTCAAAGAACTTAAAACAGAACTACCATTCAACTCAGCAATCCCACTACTGGTTATATATCCAAAGGAAAATAATTCATTCTGTTAAAAAGACACATGTGCCCCTGTGTTCATCACAACACTATTCACAAAAGACAGAGAATCAACCTAGGGGCCCATCTTTCCCCTCATCCCATACCTCTATTCCCACTGCCTCATTTCTCCCCCATCAAACTATTTATATTCTTCAAGTACACTCCTTCAAGCATTTGGTTTTAGTCTTCCTCTTCCTCTTCCATCAGAGTAATACTATACCACCCTCCCCATCCAGTCCTGTGATCTTTATTTTGATTCATTTCTTCATTGGCTAAAATACTGACTGAGGTAGGCAGAAGGATAACAATCCAAAGGTATCCACATCAGAATTCCTGGAACCTGGGAAGGATGACCAGTGCTACTGTTGAGCAGCCATGTAGATAAGCCAGACTGTCTCGCCCTGCCTCAGTTTTTCTCATCTGTACAACCAGGGAAGTAAAATCTACATCTCAGAGAGATTGTGAGGCTCAGAAAAGCTAATGGATTCAAAAGAATTTTGTGAGCTCTGAAGAGCTACACAGACACACAAGACATGCATTGTGTATTTGATGTCCTTCAATATGAAATCAAGTAATAAATTCTTTCTGTGATTTAGTTCCAGGAAAAAACCATCGCTGCCACAAAAAAATTTTGTTAAAGTGTCCAGGTGGTCCCTACTCTCAGAAATGGAAGATGATAACTTCAATAGGCAGGGCTCTTTTATAGCAAACGATGAAACCCTATGTTCAAATAATTTAAGACAAAAGGAAGAGTTATTGTCTCATGTGACTGGAATAGGTCTGGAGTAAGGCAGGACTTAACGACTGGTACTGGAGGCCACCTCAGTCATTCTCTCCCCGCAAGTAGCTCCTCTTAGTGTCTCTCTGTATATTGGCTTGTTCTCTCCACCTGCACATGCTTCCCCCACGTGCAGAGACAATTCTTCAGCTCGGTAGCCACAGGAAAAAAGAAGTCTTCCCCTTTCCTTTCACACTAAAACATCTTGGGGCATCTTTGAACTAAAACATCCTTTAGTCATAAGGATAGTCATAACATGGATCATATGTTAGGTCAGAAAGCAAGTCTCAATAAATTTCTAAAAATTTAAATCATACATATCTTCTCTGACTACAATGGAATGAAGCTGGAAATCGACAACATAAGGAAAACTAGAAAATTCACAAATATATGGAAATCAAACAACACTCTTCTTTTAGGGTTTGAATTTTTTATTGTTATACTTTAAGTTCTAGGGTACATGTGCACAATGTGCAGGTTTCTTACATAGGTATACACGTGCCATGTTGGTTTGCTGCACCCATTAACTCGTCATTTATATTAGGTATTTCTCCTAATGCTATACCTTCCCCCGAGCCCCCTACTCCCCAACAGGCCCCAGTGTGATGTTCCCCTCCCTGTGTCCATGTTCAACTCCCACTTATGAGTGAGATGATGCGTGTTTGGTTTTCTGTCCTTGTGGTATTTTGCTGAGAATGATGGTTTCCAGCTTCATCCATGTCCCGGCAAAGGACATGAACTCATCCTTTTTATGGCTACATAGTATTCCATGGTGTATGTGTGCCACATTTTCTTTATCCAGTCTATTATTGAGTGACATTTGTGTTGTTCCAAGTCTTTGCTATTGTGAATAGTGCCACAATAAGCATATGCAAATAGCACACTCTTAAACAACCAACAGGTCAAAGAAGAAATCACAAGGAAAATCAGAAAATACTAAGAAATGAATAAAAGTGAAAACACAGCATACCAAAAGCTAAACCATACCATATGGGATATAGTGAAAGCAGTGCTGAGAGTGAAATGTATAGCAATACACACCTACGTTAAAAAAGAAAGATGTCAAATTAATAACTGTGCACCTTAAGAAACTAGAAAAAGAATAGCAAAATAGATCCAAAGCTCACAGAAAGAAATCAGAAAGAGAAGGCAGAAATAAATGAAATAAAGAACAGCAAAATGAATTTTTTAGCCAAGGAAATAATATTTGATGTGTGGTAGCATGCTAATTGTTTTCTGATATCCATTTTCCCCTTCTTGCTGAAACCTCCATTTTTGAGCTGGGGATATTGCTGCCTAGCTAACAGAATTTCCCAGCCTCCTCTGCAACTAGATGCGGCCATGTGTCCAAGTTTTGATCCATGAGATGTAAGCAGAAGAGTTCTGAAGTGTTTCTGGAAACTATTAAAAGGGAGAAGCTGCTCTTTTCTCCTCGCTTTCCTCATTTTTACTGCTTGGAATGCGAATGTAATGGCAAGAACTCCAGTAGTGATCCGGTACTATGAAGCAGCTTTGGGAATAGGAGCTACATATGGTAGAGGAACAAGATAGAGAGAACCTGAGACCCTGATATCATGTCTCTTCCTTACCAGCCTTGAACTTCCTCCTCTAGCCAGAGAGAGAGAGACAGAGAGCAAAAGAGGGAATAAGAGAGCACCACAATGATGGGGAGGATTGAAAAGACAGTCTGGGAGTAATTGGTTTTCAAATCTGTCCTGAACCTCTAAATTTTATTCATAGAAGTCAGAGCCAGACTTGATTGTAAAAGTAGCGGTTAATGTAACCGTAGCCTCTGTCAGAGATTTCCTCAAACCCCTCATCAGAGGAAGAGCTTATATTGAAAATCAAGCCCACCTTTATGTAGAGTTGCTTTCTCTCCCTTTCTTGGTAAGAAAAACTAGAACCTGACATGGGATTAGGTTTCAGCATTTCTGTTGCACAGGACACTGACCATTCTTCATCCTTTGCTATGGACCCCTCCTCCCCAACACAACATAGTTATATTCGTCAAATGCAAATGCGACCAGGAGGCCCCTGGGTTCAAGCTCCCTACTGCCACAGAAAGTGAAAACCATGCCTTGAAAACTGTTTCCTCAGTGCCTCACTGCAGACTCTGAAGGGAGTGGCTGCCTCCTCAGGCCACTTCTCATCAGGAGGCCCCCCCAAGCCTAAGTGCAGCCATATCCCCAACCCAGCCACACCACCAGGGAGTCCTAAATCTTCTCAATAGCCCTCAGTACAAGTCAGGACATCCAGACCCAACAGAAATCCAAGAAGTCATTTGATATATAATGCACATTAGCATAGTAAAGGCTCTGAGAAGTCCTGCGATAAAGTAATACATTTAACCTTGTTTAACAGGATGCTTTTCATGCTTAACTAACCCAGCCACTTTTCTCATAGAATGCCCATTATCTCATTGAGTAGCACTGCAGATCACTGGGAAATGATGCAGTGGAGATACTCACAGCCATATCCATCCACTCCCCACCACCCCTTTATCCACCCCCCAGCCCCCACCCCGGAGAATAGAGAGTTTCTGATTCAGCTTTGGCACCAGAGAACCTAGCACAGGACCTAGAAGAGTTGTTGTGGAATAAACAAGTGAGCAAATAAATGAAATCATACCATTTGTAGCCCAGACTGAACCTAGGAATTATAACTGTGCTCAAACACTCTCCAGGGCAATTAAGTCTGTGGCCAATGCATAGTTTAGTAAGACCAATTTCTTTTTCCTCATTTATACCAATCACAAACTGGAATGCCTTGAACCAGATCTGTCTAACATATGTATATGTTTTGTTTCACCAGCACGGGTTTGTGTGTGTTTGTTCGTCTGTCTGTTTGTTTGATGCTTTTAGGTAAGACTGGGGCTCTGCAGTGCAGCCATGTTCCCCACTCCTTATTCCACCCCAGCCCCTTCCCACATTTCCAGGACTGATTTCATATCTGAAGGCTTTGACACCAGGTTTAAATCTCCCTGGAAGTTTAATTTTTCAATCTGACCATGAATATCATGAATTTATTTTGAAATGGATTTGCCCAGAAGAAAAGGCCTACAGATCTTTAAACCTTAGCTCACTTTCAATGAAATATCTATAGAGTTTGATGTGGCACAGGACCTAGTACACTTAAGGTGACTCCCTGAACTAATATTGATGAGGACATGGGGGTGGTCTAGTCTGCATGCTCATCTTCCCACAGAGGCGATTCTCAGGCTTTAGTGGGTATCAGAGTCACAGGAGAGAGAGTGGAACAGGTGGATGCACTCGCTAGAGCTCAGGAAAGAGCTCCTATTCTGGTACCCTACAGTGCCCACCACCGTAGGAACACACTTGTTCTCAAGATGCATCTGAACCCCAACCAACTAATTCTGTGGAACTCAACACAGTGGAATAGGGAATGGGAATGGGCATGAAGGTGGGTAGTGAATGGCGTAGGGACATTCACACCACCATCATCATCATTAACATTAACATTAATTGAGTCACAACTGTGTGCCAGAAAGGACCAGGTACCTAGTTTTCAGGACCCAGTGCAAAATGAAAATGTGAGACCCATTCCCTGGTTCAAAGAGTGTTAGGAACTTTAGGACAGTGACAGAAGAGCATTACACCAGGCCCTGGGCCCTTCTGAACACAGGATTCAACACCCTTGAATCTAATCCTGGTGCCAGGCAGTCTAACTACTGCAAAACTAAAACCTTATTTAATAAGATAAAGAAGTCAGGGTTATTACTATCTCCATTTTATAAATGGGGGAACTGAGGCACAGAGTTATCTACCTAACGTCATACAACTAGTAAGTGGTAGGCAGAGATTTAAACTCAGGCACTAACTCCAAAGCCATTATGTTAACCTAACATCCACCTTCTCCATTTTCTGCCCTGTAACAAACAAAAACTTTCATGGCTTCCATGCCTTCACCAATCATCATACCAACCTCAAGTCCATTCCTATCTGCCTAGAGGTTAAGGAACTTACCCAAAGTCACACAGCTGGTGAGCTAGAGCTGGGACACAATGTAAGATAATGTGTCTTCAAAGCTCACCTCTTAACCTCTACACCAGACTTCAGATCTTGACTTACACTTATCTCACCCTCACCCTCTTACTTACTTTTTTACAAAAGTAAAAATTGAAGCTCACCCAGAAATAGATCCGTATCTTAATCTGTTTTCTGTTCCATATAACAGAATACCTGAAATTCAGTAATTTGCAAAGAAAATGAATTTATCTCTTACAGTTATGGAGGCTGAGAAGTCCAAGGTTGAGGGGCCACATCTGGTGAGGGCTTTCTCACAGGTGGGGATTCTCCAGAGTCCTGAGGCAATGCAGGGCATCACAGGGCAAGGGAGCTGAGCATCCTAGCTCAGGTGCCCCTTCCTCTTCTTAAAAAGCCACCAGTCCCACTCTTGTGATAACCCATCAATCAATTAGCCCACTAATCCATGAATGAATTAATTCATTCACTTCTTAAAGGCCACATTTCTCAATAGGGTCACATTGGGAATTAAATTTCAACATGAGATTTTTGCACATTAATTTTGTATCCTGAGACTTTGCTGAAGTTGCTTATCACCTTAAGGAGATTTTGGGCTGAGACAATGGGGTTTTCAAATATACACCATGTCACCCCTGCAAACAGGGACAATTTGACTTTTGCTTTCCCAACTGAATACACTTGATTTCTTGCCAATTGCCCTAGCCAGAACTTCCAACACTATGTTGAATAGAGTGGTGAGAGAGGGCATCCCCGTTCTGTGCCAGTTTTCGTGGAATTTTTCCAGTTTTTGCCTATTCAGTATGATATTGGCTGTGGGTTTATTGGCAATAGCTCTTATTATTTTGAGGTAATGCTCTATCAATACCCCTAATTTATTGAGCGTTTTAGCATGAAGGCTGTTGAATTTGTCAAAGCCTTTTTCTGCATCTATTGAGATAATCATGGTTCTTGTCTTTGGTTCTGTTTATATGCTGGATTATGTTTATAGATTTGCTAATGTTGAACCAGCCTTGCATCCCAGGGATGAAGCCCACTTGATCATGGTGGATAAGCTTTTGATGTGTTGCTGAACCGCTTGCCAGTATTTTATTGAGGATTTTGTGAATTTATGTTCATCAGGGATATTGGTCTAAAATTCTCTCTTTTTTGTTGTGTCTCTGCCAGGCTTTGTATCAGGATGATGTTGGCCTCTTATAAAATGAGTTCGAGGATTCTTTTCATTGATTGAATAGTTTGCATGAATGGTACCAACTCCTCCTTGTACCTCTGTGAATTCATTGTGAATCCATCTGTCCTGACTTTTTTGGTTGGTATACAATTATTGCCTCACTTCAGAGCCTACTATTGGTCTATTCAGGGATTCAACTTCTTCCTGGGTTTAGTCTTGGGAGAGTAAGTGTCCAGGAAATTATCCATTTCTTTTCTAGATTTTCCAGTTTATTTGCGTAGAGGTGTTTATAGTATTCTCTCTGATGGTAGTTTGTATTTCTGTGGGGTCAGTGGTGATACCCTTTTTATCATTTTTAATTATGGCTGATTTGATTCTTTTTCTCTTTTCTTTCTTTTATTAGCTCTTGGTACTTGTCACTTTGTTGATCTTTTCTAAAACCAACTCCTGGATTCATTGATTTTTGACGGTTTCTGGTCTTATCTCCTTCCAGTTCTGCTCTGATCTTAGTTATTTCTTTGCCTTCTGCTAGCTTTCTCTTCGAATGTGTTCTTGCTTCTAGTTCTTTAATCATGTATGTTAGAGTGTCAATTTGATCTTTCCTGCTTTCTCTTGTGGATATTTAGTGCTATAAATTTCCTACACACTGTGCTTTAAATGTGTCCTGTAGAGATTCTGGTATGTTGTATCGTTGTTCTCATTGGTTTCAAAGAACATCTTTATTTCTGCCTTCATTTCGTGATGTACCAGTAGTCATTCAGGAGCAGGTTGTTCAGTTTCCATGTAGTTGAGCTGCTTTGGATTGAGTTTCTTAGTCCTGAGTTCAGTTTGATTGCACTGTGGTCTGAGAGACAGTTTGTTATAATTCTGTTCTTGTACATTTGTTGAGGGAGTGCTTACCCACCACGCGGGTCAATTTTGGCGGGCAATGTATGTGAGCTGAGAAGAATGTATATTCTGCTGGATTTGGGGTAGAGTTCTATAGATGTCTATTAGGTCTGCTTGCTGCAGAGATGAGTTCACCCTGATATCCTTGTTAACTTTCTGTCTCGTTGATCTGTCTAATAAGACAGTGGAGGTTGAAGCTCCCATTATTATTGTATGGGAGTCTAAGTCTCTTTGTGTCTCTAAGGACTTGCTTTTATGAATCTAAAGCCCTGTAAAAATCATAAGCATTCTTATACACCAGTAACATACAAACAGAGAGCCAAATCATGAATGAACTTCCATTCACAATTGCTTCAAAAGAGAAATAAAAATACCTAGGAACTAACTGACAAGGGATGTAAAGGACCTCTCAAGGAGAACTACAAACCACTGCTCAGTGAAATAAAAGAGGACACAAACAAATGGAAGAACATACCATGCTCATGGATAGGAAGAATCAATATCGTGAAATGGCCACTGCCCAAGGTAATTTATAGATCCAATGCCATCCCCATCAAGTTACCAAATGAGTTTCTTCACAGAATTGGAAAACTCGCTTTTAAAGTTCATATGGAACCAAAAAAGAGCCCGCATCTCCAAGATAATCCTAAGTCAAAAGAACAAAGCTGGAGGCATCACGCTACCTGACTTCAAACCATACTCACAAGGCTACAGTCACCAAAACAGCATGGTACTGGTACCAAAACAGAGATATAGACCAATGGAACAGAACAGAGTCCCCAGAAATAATACCACACATCTACAGCCATCTGATCTTTGACAAAACCTGAGAGAAACAAGAAATGGGGAAAGATTCCTATTTAATAAATGGTGCTGGGAAAATTGGCTAGCCATAAGTAGAAAGCTGAAACTGGATCCTTTCCTACTCCCTCTATACAAAAATTAATTCAAGATGGATTAGAGACTTAATGTTAGACCTAATACCATAAAAATCCTAGAGGAAAACTCTAGGTAGAAAATTCATTCCAGGGACATAGGCATGTGGGCGCAAAGACTCTCACGTCTAAAAACCACCAAAAAGCAACGGCAGCAAAAAGCTAAAATTCGGACAAAATGGATCTAATTTAAACTAAAGAGCTCTGTAACGGCAAAAAAGAAACCACTCATCAGGAGTGAAATTATGGCAACCTACAGAAATGGGAGAAAATTCTTGGTAATCTACTCCATCTGGACAAAGGGCTAATATCCAGAACCTACAAAGAACCCAAACAAATTCCCATAAGAAAAAAAACCGAACAACCCCATCAAACGTAAGGTGAGGGATGCCATGAACAGACATTTCTCAAAAAGAAGACATCCACAGCCAACAGACATATGAAAACACCATCATCACTGGGCCATCAGAGAAATGCAACCAAAAACCACAATGAGATACCATCTCACACCCCAGTTAGAATGGCCATCATTAAAAAGTCAGGAAACAACAGGTGCTGGAGGGATGTGGAGAAGAGGGAACACTTTACACTGTTGGTGGATTGTAAACTAGTTCAACCCATTAGTGAAAACAGTATGGCGACCTCAAGACCTAGAACTAGACGGCTCATATGACCCAGCCATCCCATTACTGGGGATATACCCAAAGGATTATAAATTATGCTACATAAAGACACATGCACACGCATGTTTATTGCAGCACCATTCACAATAGCAAAGACTTTGGAATCAACCCAAATGTCCATCAGTGACAGATTGATCAAGAAATGGCACATATACACCATGGAATACTATGCAGCCATAAAAGGATGAGTTTGTGTCCTTTGTAGGGACATGGATGCAGCTGGAAACCATCATTCTTAGCAAACTATCACAAGAACAGAAAAACCAAACAACCGCATGTTCATAGGTGGGAACTGAACAACGAGATCACTTGGACTCAGGAAGGGGAACATCACACCAACTGGGCCTATCATGGGGAGGGGGAAGGGGGAGGGACGCATTGGGAGTTATACTCATGTAAATGACGAGTTGATGGGTGCAGCAGACCAACATGGCACACAAGTATACATATGTAAATAAACCTGCACGTTATGCACATGTACCCTACAACTTAAAGTATAATAATAATAAATAAATTTAAAAAAAAAAAAAATTACCTGAAAAATAAAATGAAAATTAAAAGTAAATTTTTAATGCTACAAATTTAAAAACCATATACAACAAATTTAAAATGTATATAAAAGAGTGGACAGTATAAAATAAAACGTGAGTGAACTTTTCTGTTAAAAATAAATAAATAAATAAATAAATAAATAAATAAATAAATTTCAACATGAGTTGAAAGATTCAAACCATAGAAAAGTACAAAAATATAGTCAACTAATCTTTGACAAAGAAGTAAAAGCAATATAATGGAGAAAAGATAGGCTTTTCAACAACTGGTTCTGGAACAACCGGACATCCACATGCAAAACAAATGAATCTAGACATAGACCTTACACTCTTCACAATAATTGACTCAAAATGGATCATATCCCTGATGCAAAACGTAAACCAATAAAACTCATAGAAGAGAACATAAGAGAAAACCTAAATGACCTTGAGTATGGCAATTACTTTTTAGATACAACACCAAAGGCAAGATTCATGAAAGAAGTAATTAATATGTATAATTACTTAAAATTTAAAATTTCTACTCTGAGAAAGACACTTTCAAGAAAATGAGAAGACAATCCACAGACTGGGTGAAATATTTGCAAAAGACATATCCGGTGAAGGACTATTATCCAAAGTATACTAAGATCTCTTAAAACTCAACAATAAGAAAATGAGTAATTCAATTGAGACCTAAACAGACACCACACCAAAGAAGATACACAGATGGTTATCAAACATACAAAAAATGTTCTACATCCTATGTCGTTAGGGAAATTCAAATGAAAACAACAATGAGATATCACTGCACAGCTATTAGAATGACCAAATCAGAACACTGACACCACCAAATGCTGATGAAGATGTGGAGCAGCAAGAATTCTCCTTCATTGCTGGTGAGAATGCAAAATAATAAAGTAACTTTGGAAGACAGTTTGACAATTTCTCACAAAACTAAACATACTCTTAGCATATGATCCAGCAATCATGTTCCTTGGTATTGATGCAAATAAGTTGAAAATTTACGTCCACACAAAACCCTTCACAGGCATTTTAGCAGCTTTATTCATAGTCACCAAAACTTGGAAGCAACCAAGTTGTCCTTCAGCGTGTAAGTGAACAAGTAAACTGTGGTACATCTAGACTATAAAATATGATTCAGTGCTAAAAAGAAATGAGCTATCAAGCAATGAAAAGATATGGAAGAACATTAAATGCATATTACTACATGAAAAAAAAAGCCAAGGTGAAAAATCAATTATACTGCATGATTCCAACTAAATGACATTTTAGAAAAGGCAAACATATGGAGAGAGTAAAAAGATCAGTAGTTGCTAAGGGTTAGAGGAAGAGAAGGATGAACAGGTGAAGCACAGAGGATTTTTAGGGCAGTAAAACCATTCTATATGATACTATATAACAGTGGGTACATGTCATTATACATTTGTCAAAACCTGTAGAATGTACACCATCGAGTGAACCCTAATGTAAACTATGTACTTAGGTGATAATGATATGTCAATACAGATGCTCTTCCACTTACGAAAGAGCTATACCCTGATAAGCCAATTGTAAACTGAGAATATCATATGTCAAAAATGCATTTAATATACCTAACCTACCGAACATCATAGCTTAGCCTAGCCTACCTTAAATGTGCTGACACATACGTTAGCCTACAGTTAGCAAGATCATCTAACACAAAGCCTGCTTTATAATAAAATATTGAATATCTCATGTAATTAATTGAATGCTGTACTGAAAGTGAAAAAAAGAGAATGGTTATATAAGTACTTGAAGTATGGTTTCTACTGAACATGGATCATTCACAGTATCATAAAGAAAAATTTTAAGATGAACCATCGTAAGCTGGGGACCACTGTATAAGCTGATAAATTGTAACAAATGTTATGTTCTAGCAGTGGGTATTGATGGTGGGAGAGGCTATGTGTGTCTGGGAGCAGGGAATAAATGAGATCTGTTTTTACTTTCTGATCAATTTTGTTGTGAATCTCAAACTTCTAAAAAATAAAATCTATTTGAAAGGAAAAAGCAGAAAAAAGAAAATATCTTTCTAAAGTTTATGATTACTGTGCCATTTATAGATGAAGACAGTGTGGGTTAGTGAGGCTAAATAACTTGCCCAAATTCACCCATTTGGTAATTGGGGGAACTGGGATTCAAATATGCCTAGTCTGGCTTAAGACATTGAAGTAATAAAATGTTTGAGAAAGGCAGACAAAACAAATTAAGGCTCAGAAACCTGTGTAGTATTTGCAAAAGCTATAGAGCTTGTAAGATGCGAGTCAGCATCAGAATCCAATCAGTCTGGCTCCTGGGCCTGCACCTCCAACCCCTTTCCAATAACACTGCAGGTGTACTTAGATACAGTCACACATGCAGACACAGAACCTCAGCGATATCAGAGGCCATTACCTCTCCTTCCAGGTAGGTGCACATAAGCATAAACACAGATATGCACAAGAGTACACATATCTACATCGAATACATACATATGCATAAACTTATGTGCACACATATGTGCACACACACATCACCCTTACTGCTACATGGCTCTAATTCCCTTCCCAAGTGTAAGAAGCTACATCTCCGGAGTCCAGTTTTCCCACAGAGCTCAGTGAGGACATCAGTGATGTTCCCCCTGCTACCCCCGCCCCTGCAATCCCCTGGGAAGACCACAGGGCCAATCCTCATAGGACTCTGGCATGCAGAGAAGATAGGCGCCTGTCTCCCTTTTTATTAAAATTCCCACCATAGGTGGGGAAGAACCATCACATTTCTGAGGCTAGATCTGTGCTTCAAGAAGCCTCTTTCAGAGATTCAGAGCCTGATCTTAATCCCCTGGCAGACCCCCAAGTCTTTTCAGTCCCCTGAATCTCCTTTGTCAAGCCCACAGGTAGGCACACTGAGGGGTCTTGATAATGGGAACTGTGGGGTCAATATCTTCATGTGGTTATCCCTTTTCCTTACCCTGTTTTTCTCTCCCCCATCTCAAAAGCCAGGAAACATGGTCTTTCTCTACATTTTTTCCTTTCTTTCTTTTTGGTCAAATATCAAACATTTGAAATACCTACTTTGTTCAAGACACTTTCTCCTGCCCTTAAAGGGCAAGCCAACATTCTGCAACTCAAGACCCACAGAGCTCTCACCTCCAGGAAACCAGGTCAACAGAGGAACAAGTGAACAAGAGAGTTAGGGCAATGCAGAAGCTGAGAGCACACACTCTGGAGCTGTAATCTACCACCCTCTGGCTGTGTATTCTTAGGCAAGTCACTTCAGTTCTGTACCTCATTTGTGTCATCTGTAAAATAGAGTTGTTGTAAAGACTAAATGACTTAGTTTACGTCAAGTTTGTAGAGCAGTACCTAGCAATAACAGAAAGGCAAACTTCCACTTGTGATGTGGAAGAATTTCCTAATCCAGATTTGTTCCACCCAAGGACTGGGTCACCTCCAGATATTGTGAGCTCCTTGTCTTTAGAATTGTGGAAATTGAACAATCGCTTTCCTAGGACGCTAAAATGATGAAGGTGAAAGGCAGAGGGGTCTAAAACCTCATGATATCTGAGCAAAACTCTCTGAGGATCCACAGCCCCTTCCTTAAGACTCAGGAGACCTAATCTGTAAGAGCTGTATTCGCAGTTGCACTTATGAACACTGGCTGATCGCAGGTAGGGGAGGCACCAGGAAGAACTAACAGCTTGAGAGTTTAATTCATTGAATTATTGAGAGAGAGAAGCAGAGGCAGGCATCTGGAAAATCAGTGATACCCAGGAGAAAAATGACAGAAACAAAAGTGGGGCAGAAGCTAACTGAGGACAACCTGAGCTGGTTGAACTGGGTTCAATTATCAATCTGAAGGACCTACAGTGGCCAGAAGAACTTTCAACCTAAACTAAGTAGGAAATAAGAAATTAGGCTGAGATACCACCTTCTCTGAAGCCAAGAGACATGAGGTAAATCTCTCATTTGATATAGGAGTAAAAACTAGGCAGAAATAAGACATTTCAGAGAACTGAAAAGAGAAGAAGCCAGCCTAGAAAGGACCTGCGGAATCCCCAAGGGGAACATACCTCTACAAGGGACCTATGCACCCAACACTGCTGATCTCCTTGCTTGTACTGCTGGAAGAGAAAAGACAGTAAGCAGGAAAAGGCTGGAATTCCAAAATGTGGACCCAGAAGACATCTAGAGATCTTAAGGTGAGGTGTTGATGTTGCAAAATCAGAGGGCTGTTGTTTATTCAAGATCTGATAAAGCTGTGGTCCAAAGTCATAGCTTGTCATCTCTGAAGGCAAGAAACAGGAGAGCACATGGCTTTGTGGAACGGGAGGCAGAAATGGGAGTAGGAAGGAAGGAAATCAAAAGGATCCCAATATGTAGCAGCAAAGGATAGAGTGGAAGGAGTGGGTCAGCAAGGAGGCTGAAGGCACTTGGCAGTAAGACGGCCTCTGTTGGCAGAGGACACACCAGTTTAGTTCTCTACTGCACGTGTACAGTTTGGGGAAGAGGTGTGATACAGCAGTTTAAAACACATAATTTACACTCAGTGTACTCAGGTTTGAACCCCAGATACACCACTCACCAGCTCTGTGACTCTTAACTTCAGTCTCCTTTGTTGTAAAGGGCGAAATAATGGTACTTCAAACATAGTGTTATTGTGAGGATTAAATGAGACAAGCAGTAAGCACAGACTCTGTCTAATAAATGTTAGCTGCATTTTTCCAGTTTAGTCAATTCTCAACTGTCCTTGCTCATTCAGGGGACTAGGTGCATGAATAATGAGTAGCTTTCCACCGGGGTGCTGCCCACCCAGCGTCCCAATTTGGGAAGTGCATTGTGTGCTGACAATGCGTACTCCCTGATTTCATTTGGGCTAGCAATGCGTACTCCCTGGTTTCATTTGGCCAAGAGAAGGACCCTGCATAAGTGATGAGTAAATAAGAAAAGGAAAAACAACCTCAGGTGACAAATGTTCATAATGTAAAAATTTTAATAGAGGAAGTCTAGAAGTATAGAAATAATCCACATTTCCTGTCTGTCAAGGAAGGGAGTAAATACCTTTTAAGGTGACATGATGTGACTTAAAAGGCTTAGAAAGACTCCCAGTCTCTCCTGGCCCTTCCCAACCACCACCTGATGACAAGACCCATCACTAAAATGTCATTTCTCTAGCTTATTGTATGAGCAGTTATGCTAATCACTTGCCATAGAGTTTGCCAAAGACTCGCTCAACTGTCATTTGACAGCTCCTAGGCAGGGTAGAACGTAGCAAACACACAAACATACATCTGTGCACCATTATCTATATGGCAGTGAAATGACTTGCCCAAGGCATGAGGAAAATACGTGATGCTGTCAAATCCAGCTAGATGGGAACGAGCTAAGTAACTGCCCCTGAGAAAAATCACATAAATTTGGAACATTCCAAGTTCAAGCCAAGGATGATGAGATAGCCCTTTATCACCAGGTCAAACTATGTCCCAGGGGTGAAGCTAAAAGATACAGAGAAAGAAATGTGGAACGAACCCAGAGAGTTAAATAAGTACATTGCCCAAGAGTGAGATGAAAGGTATGTGTCCCATGTTTCTAATATCTATTGACATGTTTAAGATTTGTAAACTCTATTTTAGCATTCCAGATCTCAGGATCTATTCTACACTGTAAAAATTATCTCATGAGTGAGAAATATATATATAGACAAAAAATATCCATTGTAACATTCTTGGGGTAGCGGAAGCATAATGAACCATTTAACCTCATTCCTATATGTAGTGTATATAGATCTAAACCGAGAAAAAGATCTTTAAAATATGCACACAATTCCAGTGGAATTATAGGAAATTTAACCTTTTAAATTATGAAATGAATATAAACACAACCTTTATTTTTAAACAGACAATATAATATAAAGTTAAATATGAAAATTCAGTAGGTAACCACATTACACATAAACACTTTTTAAGGACTCTTTCCACACCACAACAAACACAACATATTTTAAAAAATACTTTTCTTTACAAAAATGGGAGTATTCTTTTTTTATTATTATACTTTAATTCTTGGGATACATGTGCAGAATGTGCAGGTTTGTTACGTAGGTATACATGTGTCATGGTGGTTTCCTTACCCATCAATCGTCATCTAGGTTTTAAGCCTGGCATGCATTAGATATTTGTTCTAATGCTCTCCCTCCCCTTGCCCCCCACTCCCCGACAGCCTTGGTGTGTGATGTTCCCCTCCCTGTGTCCATGTGTTCTCTTTGTTCAACTCAAAAATGGGATTATTCTTTAGGCTTGTTCTCTTCCTTGTTTTTGTCACAAAATGTCCATGACATTTTGTTATGTCTGTGCCATCAGACTGCCTGAATTAAAATTCCAGCTCTACCACTTACTCCCTGCGGGGTTTGGTAAGTTACTTAATTTTGCTACACTCTAAATTTTTATCTGTAAGTTGCAATCATAATAATGCCTATGTTGTAGGATTTGGAGAAAATAAAATGATAAAAGCTTTGCAAAGCACTTAGCTCAGTGTGTAGCAAGTATCAGGTGTTAATAAATATTGGCTAACATTACCCATCTTATTTCTTCAGAGACTACATGATGTTGAGTAATAAAAATACACTATAAACTATTTGATAAATCACCTATTTGTGAATATTCAGTTTGTTTCCTGTGTAGTTGTTTTGTTTGTTATGCTGTATTATGTTTAGTTTGCTATTACAAGCAACATTACAATAAAATGTGTGTACATATACTTTGACATACAAATATATCCTTTTTTTAAATGATAGCTTTTTGTAAGTGGAATTATTGCACAAAGAAATGCAGATTTTCCGTTCTGATGGAGACTACCAAAGGGACAACACTAATTTACTCTCTTACTGCTAGTACACGTGAGTGTCTAGTTTCCTTTGTATATTGTCAAAAAATTTAGCATAAAACTGATAAGTGAGAATTGAATTTCAGTCCACATTTCCTGATTATCAATTATGTTGATCATCTTGTCATACATTTTATTTGGTAACTGTGTTGCATGTATTTTCATTGAGTCAATAGTTTCTATTTTAGCTTTGCCTATAATCTCTTTTGGCATAATTTTCAAATTTTTAAGTGGGTTATTTTGTCATTCTTGCTTCTTCATTTCATTTCTTGCTTGGAATGACATTCCCATCCTGAGACTGTAAAAATATGTTCCTTTAGTTTTGGCTCAAACTTACTTTGTAGTTTGGATTTTTAACTTTCAGATTGTTCATTCATCTGGGTTTTAGTTATATGTGTGGGTTAGATAGAAATCTAGCCTTATACTTTCCAAGTGTTCAACCAATTGTCACAAATATCATTAATATTCCATTCTTTCTTTGATGCTATTAAATTTTACTGTATATTAAGTTGCAGATAAATTACTGTCTATATATATCTACCTATATATATGTATGCATAAATACAGATCTACGAAATTCTTTATGGTGGTCCATTGATTTGCTTTTCTGTTTGTGCCATTATCTTATTGTTTTTCACTGTTATGTAATTTGATTGGGGTTAGAAAAGTTCCCTGAAATTGCTCTGAATTTTTTCAAAATTATTTTGTCTGTTCTTAGCCATTTATTAATCTAGGTGAATTTTAGAAAAACTTTCACAAATGTCATTAAAAATTCCCCTGGGGTCTTATTAGAGATGCATTGAATTTTATTAATCTGAGAAGAATTAACATTTTTTAAATATTGATAGGAATATAATATCTCTGTTTATTTAGATCTTCATTTTGTGTTCTGTTACAGTTTCTCCAGATAAATCTTACTCATTTATTTTTATTGCTCAGGTTTATTCCTAAGTATTTTTTAGACTTTCTTACCACTGTCAATTGAAATATTTTCCAAATTACATTTTTCTAATATAAGAAAAGTATATTTGTATATGTATCGTTTATCTGGCTAGTTTGATAAAGTCTTCATAGATTTTAAATTTTTTCGGATGATTATCTTGGATTTTCTAGGTGGACAGTTTCATCATTTCTAATGTTTATGTCTTTTAATTCTTACTTTTTCACTGATTGAGACCACCATATCAACAGTATAGCTTAATAGTGGTAATAAGAGCCATCCTTTTCTGGTCTTTTCATGATACTGGTAGAATAAGACTCTTAACGATCTAAGTTTTATAATACTGTAATATTTGAATGTTTAGAAAGAGGATGTTATAATTTTATAATCAGAAAAGTTAACATATTTTAAAAACTAATCACAGTAACATAGGCTATTCCTGGTAGTACTCCTATTTTGAGTGACATCTTTGGATCAAAAGCTTAAAATTAAAGTATCCAGATCCTATTAACCAAACAGAAAGGTTTGAACATACATTAAGCAAGTTTTGCTCTGAAGACTTAAGGAAGGCTCGTCTGAATTCTGTGGACAGTAAGGAGTATTGATTGAGTCTGATGTTCATCATTGTACTATCTCAACTATCACCACCACCTCCAGAACTATGAGCAGGAGAGGATTCTGAATGAAAGGGTCTTATTCATGGTGATACCCTGTATGAAAGTATCCTCATTCAAGGTGGGACCCAGAAACCACTTCCTCTGGAACAAAAAAAAAAAAAAAGAAGCTAAGAAGTTGGTCAAGAGACAACCTAAGAAGAATCTTCAGAAAGGGAAATGAGAAGAACTCAAGACAAATTAAGCCACATAGAAGCTCCGAAGAACACAAGGAAAAGCCTTTATTTTTTATTTGTATAAGTTTATGGGGTGCAAGTACAGTTTTGTTACATGAATACATTGTGCAGTGGTCAAGTTAGGGTTTTTAGGGTATCTACCATGCAAATAACATACATTGCACCCATTAGGCAATTTATCATCATTAATTCCCCTTTTACTCCTGACCCCCACTTCTTCTGAGTCTCCATTTTCCATCATTCCACTTACAATGATCCTATGTACATATTTGTACCACCCACTTATGAGTGAGAACATGTGCTATTAGTGCTTTGTGCTTTATATTTTTGTATTTGTATATTTGTATTTTTGTGCCTGGCTTGTTTCACTCAAAATAATGACCTCCAGTTCCATCCATGGTGCTACAAATGACATGATTTCATTATTTATCTTGGCTAAATAGTATTCCACTCTGTGTGTGTGTGTGTGTGTGTGTGTGTGTGTGTGTGTGTACATATACATGTACACACACCACTTCTTTTCTTCATTCATCCATTGATGGACACTTAGGTTGATCTTTGCTATTGTGAATAGTGCTGCAATAAATATAGAAGTGCAGGTATCCCTTTGATATATTGATTTATTTCTTTATTCTGTTTCACTGATCTATGTGTCTGTTTTTATACAGCAACATGCTATTTTGGTTGCTATAGCCTTGTAATATATTTTGAAGTCAGGTAATGTGATACCTCCAACTTTGTACTTTTTTCTTAAAATTGCTTTGGCTATTCTGGCTCTTTTTGGCTCCATATGAATTTTAGAATTGCTCTTTTCTAATTTTGTGAAAAATGATATTGGTATGTTGATAGGGATTATGTTCAGTATGTAGATTGCTTTAGGCAGTATAGTCATTTTAACTGTATTAATTCTCCCGATCCATAAGCATGGAATGGAAAATTGAAAATCTTTAGTTTCTAGTTTAGGAGACAGCTTGGATAATTTTAACTGTTCCCTTGTTGGATTTTACTACCTGTTTCTCCATAGTTTCTTAAAGTAAATATTCTTAAAAACCATAACAAAGGGCTATGAGCTATTTTTACAGGCTTAAACTTATGAAGGAAGCTGTCTTGATCAAACTGCCCTTTACGTCTCTCCCACTGCTTCTCCAAACCCTATCCAGGAAGTCCAGAGACATGGAGACAAAGAATTACAGCAGCAGCACCTCAGGCTTCATCCTCCTGGGCCTCTCTTCCAACCCTCAGCTGAGAAACCTCTCTTTGCCATCTTCCTCATCATGTACCTGGTCACCGTGGTGGGGAATGTGCTCATCATCCTGGCCATCTACTCTGACCCCAGGCTCCAAACCCCTATGTACTTTTTTCTCAGCAACTTGTCTTTCATGGATATCTGCTTCACAACAGTCATAGTGCCTAAGATGCTGGTGAATTTTCTATCAGAGACAAAGGTCATCTCTTATATGGGCTGCCTGGTCCAGATGTACATCTTCATGGCCTTTGGGAACACTGACAGCTACCTGCTGGCCTCTATGGCCATCGACCGGCTGGTGGCCATCTGCAACCCCTTACACTATGATGTGGTTATGAACCCACGGCATTGCCTACTCATGCTATTGGGTTCTTGCAGCATCTCCCACCTACATTCCCTGTGCTACTTATGTCTCGCCTGTCTTTCTGTGCCTCTCACATCATTAAGCACTTTTTCTGTGACACCCAGCCTGTGCTAAAGCTGTCCTGCTCTGACACATCCTCCAGCCAGATGGTGGTCATGACTGAGACCTTAGCTGTCATCGTGACCCCCTTCCTGTGTATCATCTTCTCCTACCTGCGAATCATCGTCACTGTGCTCAGAATCCCCTCTGCAGCCGGGAAGGGAAGGTCTTCTACCTGTGGTTCCCACCTCACTGCAGTATCCCTTTCTATGGGGAGTATTATTTATGTCTATTTTAGGCCCCTGTCCATGTACTCAGTGGTTAGGGACCGGGTAGCCACAGTTATGTACACAGTAGTGACACCCATGCTGAACCCTTTCATCTACAGCCTTAGGAACAAAGATATGAAAAGGGGTTTGAAGAAATTATGGGACAGAATTTACTGGTAAAAGGCACAAAATGTTGATATGTCATAATTAAGACATGATCTAAGAGATTATCGGGTTATTCTTCCTTACTATTTTCCATGTGGCACTCAAAGAGGTCATGAAAATTGGTGTTGGATACCAGTAAGAGAATTGACCTAGGAGCAAAACACTTGGTTTCTATCAATGATCTTAACCAAATACATATTCAGTCTCAGGCTAGGTACTGTTAGGAATCCAGATTTCAGGAAAAGGTTTCAGGTTTTGAAAGCTGAGTATTGCCTCCTCAATAGATGGGCAATTATATAGAAAAATAAAGCTATCTCCATTAGATTGGTAACCATATAGAAAAATAAAGCTATCTCCAAATAACTTGTCTATAAGCCTGACAATGGCTAGCAGTCAAGGAGTTTAAATCCTATTAGTTTTTTGTTTGGCAGCGGAGGGTTGTTCTTCTTGTGTGTGCATGGCTTTTTTTTTTTAGAAACATAATCTCACTCTATTGCTCAGGTTGGAGTACAATGGTGCGATTATAGCTCACTGCAGCCTCAAACTCCTGGGCTCAAATGATTCTCCTGCCTTAGCCTGCCAAGTAGCTGGGACTACAGGAACATGCCACCACACTCGACTTTTTTTTTTTTTTTTTTTTTTTTTTTTAGAGACAAGGTCATGTTATCTCACCCTGGTAGGTCTTGAACTCCTGGCTTCAAGGGATCCTCCTACCTTGGCCTCCCAAAGTACTGGGATTACAGGGGTGAGCCACCACGACTTATAAAACCCATTAATTTTAAGAAGAAGAAACTACATGGGTTTGATAGGTCATTGGGTAAGACTTCTAGAAGGAATGGCATCTTGAAGGATGGACTGAATTTTGAAAGAAGAAGTTTCAAAAGACGAGGAAATCTGCAAAGCATTTCAAATAGTGAAAACCACCCAAGCATGTGGAGACAATAAGCACTGCAATGTGTTTGAGGACAATGAAAAGCTGAGGTTTGATCAGTTTGAGAGAAAGGAGAATACGGCTGGAAAGACAGAAGAATCTACAAAACACATTTATTCTCTCCACCAACACTTAAGTTTCATGACAGTGTGAAGGCTCAGTACCCAATTTCTTTTCCCTTCACTCTTAATTCTTCCTTTCTCCATATATCCAGCATCCTTACCAAGCTGCCTTTGTGTCCTAGAAAAAGCTAGTGTCAGTTAGGAAAAAGTTCAGTTGTGCTATGGAAACACTCACCCTCAAAGTCTTAGAACCTTAAAACCAAAGGTTTATTTATCATTCACATTGTATGTCCACCATAGAAAAACGTAAGTGTGCTACTTATTTTCAACATGCAGAGAACCAAGATCATGGAGTAGTCACCATTGAAAACATTAATCATCACTCTGCCAGAAGCTAAGAAAGGCTCTTGGAGGTTTCACACTGGCAGTTAAAGGCTCTTGGAGGTTTCACACTGGTGGTTTCACACTGGAGGTTTCACACTGGCGCTTCTGACCATAACTCATTGTCCAAAACCCCTCTCATGACCCCACTCAAACACAAGGCAGCTGGGAGGCACAACCCAACTATGTCCCTCTAAGATAGAAAGCCAGAAGTATTTGATAAACAGCATTAATTACTACTACCCAACTATATTAACACACAAACACATCAGTGTGAATTAGTTGCTTCATCAATTCTTCTGGATTGTGTTATTGTCAATAACAATAGTAATGTAAGACTTACACACTCTCTGGAATTTTTCTGCTTCAGTTATTTCATCAAGTTCCCACAACCATCTGCTTTTCTAGGTTACAAGCTTGTGTGGCAGGACCTGACGCTGAATACAAGTTTTTTGGCCTTAAAGATTTAGTAAGAGGTGAATAGTGTCCAAGGAAATACAGGGATGCCTAGGTTCCAACATCAAGGTCCCTGCTAGTGCTTTCACTACGTGCTCCTAATTATAAGGGAGTAAACAGAAAGCTAGGAAAGAAACCCAAAGCAATACCTTCATGTTTGTACAGGCACACCTGTTTTTCACCACTATCTCTCACTGATCATTTGGTTTGTGGGATGCAGGCCTAGAAGATATGTACCATTTCTACTTACTCAATTTATGTGCCATAGTTTTCTCATGCTCAACCAAAAAGTTCAGTTAGCTACTTCAGAATGTTAGGAATATCTATATTAAATAAATATATTCATAAATTATATGTATATTACATATACATTAAATAAATTCATTAATTATGCCACCATTAACTTATAAATCCAATTATGTTCTTTAGTTCTGAGAACATTAACTTACTTTTTTTTTTAACTTATTTTTATTTTAAGTTCCAGGATACATGTAGGTTTTAAGTTCCAGGATACATCCAGGACGTGTAGGTTTGTTCTATAGCTAAATGTGTGCCATGGTGGTTTCCTGGACCTATCAACCCATCACCTAGGTATTAAGCCCCACGTGCATTAGCTATTTATCCTGATGCTCTCCCTCCCCACTCCCAGACAGACCCCAGTGTGGGTTGTTCCCCTCCCTGTGTCCATGTGTTCTCATTGTTCAGCTCCCACTTACAAGTGAGAACATGCAGAATTTGGTTTTCTGTTCCTGTGTTAGTTTGCTGAGGATAATAACTTCCAGCTCCATCCATTTCCCTGCAGAGGACATGATCTTGTTCCTTTTTATAGCTTCATAGTATTCCATGATGTATATGTACCACATTTTCTTTATCCAATGTATCATTGATGGACATTTGGGCTGATACCATGTCTTTGCTATTGTGAATAGTGCTGCAATGAACATACGTGTGCATGTATCTTTATAATAGAATAATTTATATCCTTTGGGTATATACCCAGTAATGGGACTGCTGGGTTGAATGGTATTTCTGGTTCTAGGTCTTTGGCGAATTGCCACACTATTTTCCACAATGGTTGAACCAATTTACATTCCCACCAACAGTGTAAAAGTGTTCCTATTTCTTCAGTCTCACCAGCATCTGTTGTTCCTTGACTTTCTGACTGTCATGAGATGGTATCTCATGGTGGTTATGATTTGCATTTCTCTAATGACCAGTGATGTTGAGCTTCCTTTCTTATGTTTGCTGGCTGCATAAATGTCTTCTTTTGAGAAGTGTCTGTTTATGTCTTTTGCCTACTTTTTAATGGGGTTGTTTATTTTTTTCTTGCAAATGTTTTAAGTTCCTTGTAGATTCTGGATATTAAGATCCTCAAGAAAATAATAGATGAGTCAAGATTCCATATCCAACTAAAATTACTTTCAAATATAAGGGCTACTTTCACTATTCAGGAACTCTTAAGGAACTTACCACAGAATAAGCTTTAGGCAACCAAAATGACTGGAGAGACATCAACTTAAGAACTGGTGATAAACAGGAAGCATATATTTAACTGTAGAACTAACATTAAACGATGGTTACAAGGTAAGAGAATACTGTTCATGGATAAATGCTCTGACTATGTAGTTACATACAATAAACAAAATGTGGGAATAATGAGAGGAGGGTATAAAGAATAAAATAAGTTTGCTTATTGCCTATTATTAACTTGAAATTAAGAAGTATTATTTTAAGTCAGGTATTTTGAGAGAGGCAGAGAAGAGGTAGAGAATTACCAGCTAATTTTAGTATTACTAACAATAAGGTACCAATAAATAATAACCAAAAAGGCATGGGGTTGGTATATATTAAAAAACACAGTGACAAAAATGTAACATGTGGACATTACTCAGAGTCTGATTTGAAAAGATCAACTGAAAAGAGTAATTTTTAAGACAAGAAAATCGGGGGGGGAGCAAGATGGCCGAATAGGAACAGCTCCAGTCTCCAACTCCCAGCGCGAGCGACACAGAAGACCAGTGATTTCTGCATTTTCAACTGAGGTACTGGGTTCATCTCACTGGGGAGTGCCAGACGATCTGTGCTGGTCAGCTGCTGCAGCCCAACCAACGAGAGCTGAAGCAGGGCGAGGCATTGCCTCACCTGGGAAGCGCAAGGGGGAAGGGAATCCCTTTTCCTAGCCAGGGGAACTGAGACACACAACACCTGGAAAATCGGGTAACTCCCACCCCAATACTGCGCTTTAAGCAAACAGGCACACCAGGAGATCATATCCCACACCTGGCAGGGAGGGTCCCACACCCACGGAGCCTCCCTCATTGCTAGCACAGCAGTCTGCGATCTACCGGCAAGGCAGCAGCGAGGCTGGGGGAGGGGTACCCGCCATTGCTGAGGCTTAACTAGGTAAACAAAGCTGCTGGGAAGCTCCAACTGGGTGGAGCTCACAGCAGCTCAAGGAAACCTGCCTGTCTCTGTAGACTCCACCTCTGGGGACAGGGCATAGTAAACAATAACAAACACAACAGAAACCTCTGGAGACGCAAGAAACTTTGTCTGACAGCTTTGAAGAGAGCAGTGGATCTCCCAACACGGAGGTTGAGATCTGAGAAGGGACAGACTGCCTGCCTGCCAAGTGGGGTCCCCTGACCCCGAGTAGCCTAACTGGGAGACATCCCTCACTAGGGGCAGTCTGACACCCCACACCTCACAGGGTGGTGTACACCCCTGAGTGGGAGCTTCCAAAGAAAGAATCAGACAGGTACACTCGCTGTTCAGAAATATTCTATCTTCTGCAGCCTCTGCTGCTGATACCCAGGCAAACAGGGTCTGGAGTGGACCTCAAGCAATCTCAACAGATCTACAGCTGAGGGTCCTGGACTGTTGGAAGGAAAACTAATAAACAGGAAGGCTGCTGACACCTACACCAAAACCCCATCAGTACATCACCATCATCAAAGACCAGAGGCAGATAAAACCACAAAGATGGGGGAAAAAGCAGGGCAGAAAGCTGGAAATTCAAAATAAGAGCACATCTCCCCGC
Organism: Papio anubis; assembly: GCF_008728515.1. NCBI lineage: Eukaryota > Metazoa > Chordata > Mammalia > Primates > Cercopithecidae > Papio > Papio anubis. Next base: position 78,352 of record NW_022161148.1, on the reverse strand, counting down.
AAAGGAGCGCGAGCTCATCGCCAGCAACGGACGCTGAGGGAGAAATGACTTTGACGGTGATGAGAGAAGAAGGCTTCAGCCCATCAAATTTCTCAGAGCTAAAGGAGGAATTACGCACTCCAGCGAAAGAAACTAAAAATCTGGAAAAAAAGTGGAAGAATTGATGGCTGGAGTAATTAATGCAGAGAAGGTCATAAACGAAATGAAAGAGATGAAAACCATGACCATCGAGAAATACGTGACAAATGCACAAGCTTCAGTAAATCACTGACCAACTGGAAGAAAGAGTGTCAGCCATTGAGGATCAAATGAATGAAATGAAGTAGAAGAGAAACCAAAAGAAAAAGAAGAAAAAGAAATGAACAAAGCCTGCAAGAAGTATGGGATTCTGTAAAAAGACCAAATCTACATCTGATTTTGGGTGCCTGAAAGTGAGGGGGGAAATGGAACCAAGTTGGAAAACACTCTTCAGATATCATCCAGGAGAACTTCCCCAACCTAGTAGGGCAGGCCAACATTCAAATCCAGGAAATACAGAGAACGCCTACAAAGATACTCCTCGAGAAGAGCAACCCAAGACACTACACTGCCAGATTCACCAAAGTTGAAATGAAGAAAAATCTTAAGGGCAGCCAGAGAGAAAGGTCGGGTTACCCACAAAGGGAAGCCCATCAGACTCACAGCAGATCTCTCGGCAGAAACTCCAAACCAGAAGCAGAGTGGGGCCAATATTCAACATTCTTTAAAGAAAAGAATTTTAAACAGAATCATATCCAGCCACAAACTAAGTTTCATAAGAAGGAGAAATAAAATCCTTTACAGATAAGCAAATGCTTAGAGATTTTGTCACCACTAGGCCTACCCCATACAAGAGACCCTGAAGGGAAGCACTCAACATGGAAAGGAACAACCGGTACCAGCCATTGCAAAACATGCCAAAATGTAAAGTCCATCGAGGCTAGGAAGAAAACTGCATCAACTAACGAGCAAAATAACCAGTTAATATCATAATGGCAGGATCAAGTTCACACATAACAATCTTAACCTTAAATGTAAATGGACTAAATGCTCCAATGAAAAGACACAGACTGGCAAACTGATAAAGAGTCAGACCCATCAGTCTGCTGTATTCAGGAGACCCATCTCACATGCAGAGACATACATAGGCTCAAAATAAAGGATGCAGGAAGATTTACCAAGCAAATGGAGAACAAAAGCGGGGGCTGCAATCCCACTCTCTGATAAAACATCAGACTTTAAAACCATCAAAGATCAAAAGAGACAAAGAAGGCCATTACATAATGGTAAAGGGATCAATTCAACAGGAAGAGCTAACTATTCTAAATATATATGCACCCAATAGGAGAAGCACCCAGATTCTATAAGGCAAGTCCTTAGGAGACTTACAAAGAGACTTAGACTCCCATATTAAATAATAATGGGAGACTTCAACACTCCACCGTCAACATTAGACAGATCAAACAAGACAGAAAGCTAACAAGGATATCCAGGAATTGAACTCATCTCTGTGCAAAGCAGACCTAATAGACATCTATAGAACTCTCCACCCCAAATCAACAGAATATACATTCTTCTTCAGCACCACACATCGTACTTACTCCAAAATTGACCATAATTGGAAGTAAAGCACTCCTCAAAGCAAAACGTACAAGAACAGAAATTATAACAAACTGTCTCTCAGACCACAGTGCAATGAAACTAGAACTCAGGACTAAGAAACTCAATCAAAACCGCTCAACTACATGGAAACTGAACAACCTGCTCCTGAGAATGACTACTGGGTACATCACGAAATGAAGGCAGAAATAAAGATGTTCTTGAAACCAATGAGAACAAAGATACAACATATCAGAATCTCTGGGACACATTTAAAGCAGTGTGTAGAGGGGAAATTTATAGCACTAAATGCCCACAAGAGAAAGCAGGAAAGATCTAAAATTGACACTCTAACATCGCAATTAAAAAAGAACTAGAGAAACAAGAGCAAACACATTCGAAAGCTAGCAGAAGGCAAGAAATAACTAAGATCAGAGCAGAACTGAAGGAGATAGAGACACAAAAACCCTCCAAAAATCAATGAATCCAGGGAGTTGGTTTTTTGAAAAAGATCAACAAAATTGATACAATCACTAGCAAGACTAATAAAGAAGAAAAGAGAGAAGAATCAAATCGACGCTAATTAAAATGAGATAAAGGGATATCACCACTGAGCCCACAGAAATACAAACACCATCAGAGAATACTATAAACACCTCTACGCAAATAAACTGGAAAATCTAGAAGAAAGTGGATAATTTCCTGACACTTACACCTTCCCAAGACTAAACCAGGAAGAAGTTGAATCCCTGAATAGACCAATAGCAGGCTCTGAAATTGAGGCAAATTAATAGCCTGCCAACCAAAAAGTCCAGGACCCATGGATTCACAGCTGAATTCTTCCAGAGGTACAAGGAGGAGCTGGTACCATTCCTTTCTGAAACTATTCCAATCAATAGAAAAAGAGGGAATCCTCCCTAACTCATTTTAGGCCAACATCCTGATACCAAAGCCTGGGCAGAAACACAATAAAAGAGAATTTTAGACCAATATCCCTGATGAATATCGATGCAAAAATTTCACAAAAATACTGGCAAACCGGATTCAGCAACACATCAAAGCTATTCACCATGATCAAGTGGGCTTCATCCCTGGGATGCAAGGCTGGTTCAACATTCGCAAATCAATAAACATAATCCAGCATATAAACAGAACCAAAGACAAGAACCACATGATTATCTCAATAGATGCAGAAAAGGCTTTCACAAAAATTCAACAGCCCTTCATGCTAAAAAAACGCTCAATAACCCGGTATTGATGAACGTACCAAAATAATAAGAGGTATTTATGACAAAACCCACACAATATCATACTGAATGGGCAAAAACTGGAAAAAATTCCCTTTGAAAACTGGCATTAAGATTGGGATGCCCTCTCTCACCAATTCTATTCAACATAGTGTTGGAAGTTCTGCTAGGGCAATCAGGCAAGAGAAAATCAAGGTATTCAGTTAGGAAAAAGAAGAAGTCAAATTGTCCCTGGGTTTTGCATTTATGATTGTATATTTAGAAACCCCATCGCTCCTCAGCCCAAAATCTCCTTTAAGCTGAGTAGCTAAATCCTTAGCAAAGTCTCAGATACAAAATTAATGTGCAAAAATCACAAGCATTCTTATACACCAGTAACAGACAAACACAGAGCCAAATCATGAATGAACTTCCCATTCACAATTGCTTCAAAGAGAATAAAATACCTAGGAATCCAACTGACAAGGGATGTAAAGGACCTCTTCAAGGAGAACTACAAACCACTGCTCAGTGAAATAAAAGAGACACAAACAAATGGAAGAACATACCATGCTCATGGATAGAAGAATCAATATTGTGAAAATGGCCATACTGCCCAAGGTAATTTATAGATTCAATGCCATCCCCATCAAGCCACTTCTTCACAGAATTGGAAAACTGCTAAAAGTTCATATGGAACCAAAAGAGCCCGCATCTCCAAGACAATCCCAAGTCAAAAGAACAAAGCTGCAGTCTTGGGGGGCAGAGCAAGATGGCCGAATAGGGAACAGCTCCAGTCTCCAACCCCAGCCAGCCACACAGAAGACCGATTCCTGCATTTTCAACTGAGGTACTCGGGTTCATCTCACTGGGGAGTGCCGGACGATCGGTGCTGGTCAGCTGCTGCAGTCCGGTTCAGCGAGAGCTGAAGCAGGGCAAGGCACGCCTCACCTGGCTGCAAGGGGAAGGGAACCCCTTCCAGCCAGGGGAACTGAGACACAACACCTGGAAAAATCGGGTAACCCCAATCCCAATATTGTGCTTTAAGCAAACAGGCACACCCAGGAGATCACATCCCACACCTGGCCGGGAGGTCCCACTTCACGAGTCTCCCCTCATTGCCAGCGCCAGCAGTCTGTGATCCACCGGGCAAGGCAGCAGCGAGGCTGGGGGAGGGCTCAGCCATTAAGCGAGGCTAAGTAGAAACAAAGTTGCCAGCCCAACTGCGGAGCCTTCACAGCAGCTCAAGGAAACCTGCCTGTCTCTGTAGACTCCACCTCTGGGGACAGGGCACAGCTACAACAACAACAACAACAAAGCAGCAGAAACCTCTGCAGACGAAATCCACTGTGTCTGACACAGCTTTGAAGAGAGCAGTGATCTCCCAACACGGAGGCTGAGATCTGAGAACGATGACTCCCCTGCTCAAGTGGGTCCCTGACCCCTGAGTAGCCTAACTGGGAGACATCCCCCACTAGGGGCAGCCTGACACCCCACACCTCACAGGGTGGAGTACACCCCTGAGAGGAAGTCAAAGCAAGAATCAGACAGGTACACTAGCTGTTCAGAAGACTTCATCTTCTGCAGCCTCTGCTGCTGGGATAATTTGTGCAAACAGGGTCTGGAGTGGTCCTCAAGCAATCTCCAATGACCTGGTGCCAGCGTCCTGACTGTTGAAGGAAAACTATCAAACAGGAAGGACACCTACACCAAAACCCCATCAGTACCTCACCATCATCAAAGACCAGAGGCAGATAAAACCACAAAGATGGGGAAAAAGTAGGCAGAAAAGCTGGAAATTCAAAATCAAAGAGCATCTCCCTCCAAAGGAACGAGCGCTCATCGCCAGCAACGGATCAAAGCTGGACGGAGAAATGACATTGACTTAGATGAGAGAAGAAGGTTTCAGTCCATCAAATTTCTTAGAGCTAAAGGAGGAAATTTAATTCCAGCTAAAGAAACTAAAAAAATCTTAAAAAAAAGCGGAAGAATTGACGGCTAGAGTAATTGCTAATGCAGAGAAGGTCATGCAAACGAAATGAAAGAGATGGAAACCATGACACCCAGAAACACGTGACAAAATGCAATGCTTCAGTAACCGACCATCAACTGGAAGAAAGAGTATCAGCGATTGAGGGACCAAATGAATGAAATGAAGCGAGAAGAGAAACCAAAAGAAAAAAGAAGAAAAAGAAATGAACAAAGCCTGCAAGAAGTCTGGGATTATGTAAAAAGACCAAATCTACGTCTGATTGGGGTGCCTGGAAAGTGAGGGGGGAAATGAACCAAGTTGGAAAACACTCTGCATATCATCCAGGAGAACTTCCCAACCTTAGTAGGGCAGGCCAACATTCAAATCCAGGAAATACAGAGAACTACAAAGATACCCTCGAGAAGAGCAACCTAAGACACATAATTGCTGTGATTCACCAAAGTTGAAATGAAGGAAAAAATCTTAAGGGCAGCCAGAGAGAAAAGGTCGGGTTACCCACAAAGGGAAGCCCATCAGACTCACAGCAGATCTCTCTTTGGCAGAAACTCTAAACCAGAAGAGAGTGGGGCCAATATTCAACATTCTTAAAGAAAAGAATTTTCAACCCAGAATTTCATATCCAGCCAAACTAAGTTTCATAAGTGAAGGAGAAATAAAATCCTTTACAGATACGCAAATGCTTAGAGATTTTGTCACCACTAGGCCTGCCTTTGCATACAAGAGACCCTGAAGGAAGCACTCAACATGGAAAGGAACAAACCGGGTACCAGCCATTGCAAAAACATACAAAATGTAAAGACCATCGAGGCTAGGAAGAAACTGCATCAACTAACGAGCAAAATAAATCCAGTTAATATCATAATGGCAGGATCAAGTTCACATAACAATCTTAACCTTAAATGTAAAATGGACTAAATGCCCAATGAAAAAAAGACACAGACTGGCAACCTGGATAAAGAGTCAAGATCCATCAGTCTGTTGTATCTGGAGACCCATCTCACATGCAGAAGACATAGGCTCAAAATAAAGGGATGCAGGAAGAATTACCAAGCAAATGGAGAACAAAAAAAGCAGGGGTTGCAATCCTAGTCTCTGGATAAAAACAGACTTTAAACCATCAAGGGATCAAAAGAGACAAAGAAGGCCATTACATAATGGTAAAGGGATCACCCAACAGGAAGAAGAGCTAACTATCCTAAATATATATGCACCCAATACAGGAGCACCTAGATTCATAAAGCAAGTCCTAGAGACTTACAAAGAGACTTAGACTCCCATACAATAATAATGGGAGACTTCTGGTCAAGGCCAAGGCTCAAGCCTGTAATCCCAGTGCACTTTGGGAGGCCGAGATGGGCGGGATCAGGCTGTGAGAGATCGAGACCATCCTGGCTAACACCGTGAAACCCTCCGCCTCTACTAAGAAATACAAAAAAATAGCCGGGCGAGGTGGCGGCTTCTGTAGTCCCAGCTACTCAGAGGCTGAGGCCGGAGAATGGCGGAACCCGGGAGGCATGGAGCTTGCAGAGCTGAGATCCGCCACTGCACTCTAGCCTGGCTACAGAGCTTAGACTCCGCCTCAAAAAAAAAAAAAAAAAAAAAAAAAAAAATGGGAGATCTCTAACACTCCACTGTCAACAACATTAGACAGAGATCAACGAGACAGAAAGTTCACAAGGATATCCAGGAATTGAACTCATCTCTCAAGTAAGCAGACCTAATAGACATCTATAGAACTCTCCACCCCAAATCAACAGAATATATCGCTCTTCTTCAGCACCACATCGTAATTCTCTCCAAAATTACCCACATAATTGAAGTAGCACTCCTCAGCAAATGTACAAGAACAGAAATTATAACAAACTGTCTCTCAGACCACAGTGCAATCACACTAGAACTCAGGGACTAAGAAACTCAATCAAACCCAACTACATGGAAACTGGAACAACCTGCCCTGAACACTACTAAGGCCATCACGAAATGAAGGCAGAAATAAAGATGTTCTTTGAACCAATGAGAACAAAGATACAACATACCAGAATCTCTGGGACACATTTAAAGCAGTGTGTAGAGGAAATTTATAGCACTAAATGCCCACAAGAGAAAGCAGGAAAGATCAAAATGGACACTCTAACATCGCAGAATTAAAAGAACTAGAGAAGCAAGAGCAAACACATATCTGAAAGCTAGCAGAAGGCAAGAAATAACTAAGATCAAGGGCAGAACTGAAGGAGATAGAGACACAAAACCCTCCAAAAAATCAATGAATCCAGGAGTTGGTTTTGAAAGATCAACAAAATTGACAGACCACTAGCAAGACTAATAAAGAAGAAAAGAGAGAAGAATCAAATCGACGAATTAAAAATGATAAAGGGATATCACCACCACCCCACAGAAATACAAACTACCATCAGAGAATACTATAAACACCTCTTACTTGAAATAAACTGAAAAAACCTAAAGAAATGGATAATTTCCCTGGACACTGCTACACTCTTCCAAGACTAAACCAGGAAGAAGTTGGAATCCCTGAATAACAAATAGTAGGCTCCTGAAATGAGGCAATAATTAGTAGCCTACCAAAAGTCCAGGGACCAGATGGATTCACAGCTGAATTCTCTACCAGAGGTATAAGGAGGAGTTGGTACCATTCCTCTGAAACTATTCCAATCAATAGAAAAAAGAGAATCCTCCCTAACTCATTTTATGAGAGGCCAACATCATCCTGATACCAAAGCCTGGCAGAGACACAACAACAAAAAGAGAATTTCTTAGACCAATATCCCTTGATGAACACGATGCAAAAAATCCTCAATACAATACTGGCAAACCGGATTCAACAACACATCAAAAGCTTATCCACCATGATCAAGTGGGTTTCCATCCCTGGGATGCAAGGCTGTCTAACATTCAAGTAAATCAATAAACATAATCCAGCATATATAAACAGAACCAAAGACAAGAACCATGATTATCTCAATAGATGGTAAAAGGCTTTGACAAAATTCAACAGCCCTTCTCATGCTAAAACGCCAATAAATTCGGTATTGATGGAACGCACTTCTCAAAATAATAAGAGCTATTTATGACAAAACCCACAGCCAATATCATACTGAATGGGCAAAAACTGGAAAAATTCCCTTTGAAAACTGGCACAAGACAGGGATGCCCCTTCACCACTCCTATTCAACATTGTGTTAGAAGTTCTGGCTAGGCAATAGGCAAGAGAAAGAAATCAGGGGTGGCCCAGTTAGAAAGAAGAATCAAATTGTCCCTGTTTGCAGATGACATGATTGTATATTTAGAAAACCCCATTGTGTCAGCCCACAATCTCCTTTAAGCTGCTAAGCAACTTCAGCAAAGTCTCAGGATAAAATTAATGTGCAAAATCACAAGCATTCTTATACACCCAATAACAGACAAACACAGAGCCAAATCAGGAATGAACTTCCATTCACAATTGTCAAAGAGAATAAAATAGCTAGGAACTAAATCCTACAAGGGATGTAAAGGACCCTTCAAGGAGAACTACAAACCACTGCTCAGTGAAATAAAAAGAGGACACAAACAAATGGAAGAACATACCATGCTCATGGATATTAGAAGAATCAATATCGTGAAATGGCCATACTGCCCAAGGTGATTTATAGATTCACGCCATCCCCATCTTACCAATGATTTCTCCCGAATTGGAAAAAAAAAAAACTGCTTTAAAGTTCATATGGAACCAAAAGAGCCCGTGATCTCCGTAAGACAATCCTAAGTCAAAAGAACAAAAGCTGGAGGCATCAATGCCACCTGACTTCAAACTATACTACAAGGCTACAGTCACCAAAACAGCATGGTACTGGTACCAAAACAGAGATATAGACCAATGGAACAGAACAGAGTCCTCAGAAATAATACCACACATCTACAGCCATCTGATCTTTGACAAACCTGAGAGAAAACAAGAAATGGGGAAAGGATTCCCATTACAAATGATGCTGGGAAAATTACATAGCCATAAGTAGAAAGCTGAAACTGATCCTTTCCTTACTCTTATAATGAAAAATAATTCAAGATGGATTAGAGACTTAAATGTTGACCTAATACCATAAAAACTTAGAGGAAACCTAGGTAGTACCATTCAGGACATAATGCGATGGGCAAAGACTTCATGTCTAAAACACCAAAAGCAACGCAGCAAAAAGCCAAACCACACACCTAATTAAACTAAAGAGCTTCTGCAATACAAAAGAAACTACCATCAGAGTGAACAGGCAACCTACAGAATGGGAGAAAATTTTGCAATCTACTCATCTGACAAAGGGCTAATATCCAGAACCTACAAAGAACTCAAACAACTTACAAGCATCAAACAACCCCATCAAACGTGGGCAAAGGATATGAACAGACATTTCTCAAAAGAAGACATTCATAGCCAACAGACACATGAAAATGCTCATCATCACTCTGGCCATCAGAGAATGCAAATCAAAACCATTGAATGAGATACCATCTCACACCAGTTAGAATGGCCATCATTAAAAAAGTCAGGAAACAACAGGTGCTAGAGATGGAGAAATAGGAACACTTTACACTGTTGGTGGGATTGTAAACTAGTTCAAATCATTATGGAAAACAGTATGGCGATTCCTCAAGGATCTAGAACTAGATGTACCATATGACTCCAGCCATCCCATTACTGGGGATATACCCAAAGGATTATAAATTATGCTGCTATAAAGACACATGCACACGTATGTTTTATTGCAGCACTATTCACAATAGCAAAGACTTGAATCAACCCAAATGTCCATCAGTGACAGATTGGATCAAGAAAATGTGGCACACATACAACTATGGAATACTATGCAGCCACAAAAGGATGAGTTTGTGTCCTTCAGAGGGACATGGATGCAGCTGAAAACCATCATTCTAGCAAACTATCACAGAACAGAAAACCAAACACCGCATGTTCTCACTCATAGGTGGGAACTGAACACGAGATCACTTGGACTCAGGAAGGGGAACATCACACACCGGGCCTATCATGGGGAGGGGGGAGGGGGATTGCCTTGGGAATTAGCAATCGATGTAAATGACGAGTTGATGGGTGCAGCACACCAACATGGCACAAGTATACATATGGGAAATCAAACCTGCACCGCTATGCACATGTACCCTACAACTTAAAGTATAATAATAATAAATAAATTTTATTAAAAAAGACAAGAAAATCTGAATATGGTTTAGGTATTAGATGATATCAATGAATTAATGTCACTATTTTCAGACATAATGATGATATTTTAATTTTTAAATTCTCATTTCTGAAAGATGAATTCTGAAGTAGGTCAATGAATTTATGCAATATCTGCAAATTTGCTTTAAAATAGTCACCAGCAAATAAAAAGGGGAGGAGGCATATAGATTAAACAAGATTGGAAAAATTGTTTACATTACTATGCTAGGTAATGTGTCATGGGGTTCAATTACATTATACTATTTTCTATACTTTTAGTTGAAATGGTTATAATAAAGTGTTTAATAAATCACACATCATATTAGCAACACATCTTACATCAGACCACAAGTCTCATGGCTCCTGATCTATTACTCCTCTCTCATCTTCCTTTTTTTTTGTGAGATAGAGTTTCGATCTTGTTACCCAGGCTGGAGTGCAATAGCATGATCTCGGCTCACTGCCTCCCGGGTTCAAGTGATTCTCCTGCCTCAGCCTCCCAAGTAGCTAGGATTACAGGCAATTGCCACCACGCCTGGCTAATTTTGTATTTTTAGTAGAGACGGGGTTTCACCACGTTGGCCAGGCTGGTCTCGAACTTCTGACCTCAGGTGATCCACTCGCCTCAGTCTCCCAAAGTGCTGGGATTACAGGCATGAGCCACCGCGCCCAGCCTCTACTCTTGTCTTTTCTCAGTGGGTAAAAAACTGATTGTAAACTCATCCTTATTCTTTAAGGTCCTGGAAGTCCCCCGTACTTCCAAAATTCTCTAACTAAAATTCTAATATTAGAGAATTCACTGAAGTCATCAATAACATTTAAAATATGCAACCTAGGAAGAGAAGTCACTTGCCAAGTTATAAATCATACATAGTGGGAATGAATGATCTGAGACCAAGTTTTATATAGGGAGGTGGGAGAAGAGCATGTGAAGGAGCCAAGGAGGCAAAGAGAAGTGGGGAGAAATGTGGAAGCCGGGAAGAAATAATTTTTGCACAGAGATCAAGAAGACACTCTCAAAACTAACAAAGGAACACTCCCCAAGTCTACATCCAGGTATCAGTGACTGCATTCTTCCACAAACTGGAAGCATTTAACCTTTGCTCCCCCTGAACAAGTAATCTAGGCAAGTTTCACATGGGAAAAATGCATCTGTATGAAAGGTAGATAAAGAGTTGCTGGGGTCCGGGCGCGGTGGCTCACACCTGTAATCCCAGCACTGTGGGAGGCCGAGGCGGGTGGCTCACGAGGTCAGGAGATCAAGACCATCCTGGCTAACACAGTGAAACCCCATCTCTACTAAAAATACAAAAAATTAGCCGGACGTGGTGGCGGGCGCCTGTAATCCCAGCTACTCAGGAGGCTGAGGCAGGAGAATGGTGTGAACCCAGGAGGCAGAGCTTGCAGTGACTGGAGATCGTGCCACTGTACTCCAGCCTGGGCGGCAGAGCAAGACTGTCTCAAAAAAAAAAAGAAAGAAAGAAAGAAAAGAAAAACAAAAAGAGTTGCTGGGAATTATGGAAGCTAGGATAATAAAATATCTTGGTTCCAATAAAAAATGTCGTCCTTTTATAGATTTTTTTTTTTTTACCTTTGGCCCCTTTGGGGGTGTCCTAATTCAATTCACTGTACAGGAATAGTTTTGTAGAATCTTATCCACTGTGATTCTACCATATCAAGCTATTTTAAACTCACTGACTAGCAAACATTTTGGCCATCAGATAAGTGCTATTTTTTCTCATTTTTCCTTTCTTCATTATCATCATCAATAATAATAATAGCATTGTTTGAATGCTTCTTAAGACATCAAGTTGAAGGTTTACATGCTCGATTGCATGTAATTCTCACAATAACACACTGAGATGGGTGCTATTCTATTTCACAGATGAAGAAACTGAGTCTCCTTTCCCAGGATAACAAGTGGAAGAGCTAAGATTCAAACCCAGAGGTGGGTGATCCTAGTTTTGCTTGTGATCACTATGTAATATTGTATTCATATTATATAGGCAAAGATTACACAGGGAGAGCCCTAGATGGTCAGTATCTAAATACTATATACCTACTGGTAACTTAGGAAGTACATTTCTCTTTTTTTGTTTGTTTTGTTTTGTTTTGTTTGTTTTGAGACTGAATCTCGCTCTGTCGCCCAGGCTGGAGTGCAGTGGCGCAATCTCACAGTGAGCAGTTTGCTCACTGCAAACTCCACCTCCCGGGTTCAAGCGATTCTTCTGCCTCAGCCTCCCTAGTAGCTGAGACTATAGGCGCAGGCCACCACGCCCAGCTAATTTTCGCTTTTTTGTTTGTTTGGTTGGTTGGTTGGTTGGCTGGTTGGTTGGTTGATTTTGTTTTGTTTTTTTAGTAGAGACAAGGTTTTACCATATTGGCCAGGCTGGTCTCGAACTCCTGACCTCATGATCTGCCCATCTTGGCCTCCCAGGGTGCTGGGATTACAAGTGTAAGCCACCAATGACATGATCTTGGCTCACTGCAACCTCCGTCTCCGAGGTTCAAGTGATTTTTCTGCCTCAGCCTCCCGAGTAGCCAGGACTACAGGAGCATGCCACCATGCCTGGCCAATTTTTGTATTTTCAGTAGAGACAGGGTTTCACCATGTTGGCCAGGCTGGTTTCTAACTCCTGACCTCAGGTGATCCACCTGCCTCAGCCTCCCAAAGTGCTGGGATTACAGGCATAAGCCACCGCACCTGGCCGGAAGTACATTTCTCATTTGATTTTATTTTCCGCCGAGGCTAGGACAGAGCTTAGAACATAGTTAGAATTTAATATATGCAGAGATAAACTCTTCTAGGAATAATAAAGGGTAAGGATACAGAGGAGGTAGTCTCAGCTTTCCAAAAGTTACATCCTAATGAGGTGACAGCATACACAGTTCCACACAATGCTAAGAGAGCCTGTTGAATATGCATCAAGATACACAATACTAGTAAGTTTGAAATATTACCCATATAGTTGATTTTGCAAATAGTCAAGGACTTTTACAAATTATTACGAAGAAAATCCTATTATAAATGCATCCATAATGCAAAATCTCTGTCTCTGAAAAGTGAACCATCACATCTTTATCTAGCTTTCATCCAAAATGCATACAGGATGCAATAGATGGACCACATGAACATGAAAAATGCAGGTAAGAAGTCATTTAAAGCTGAGAAGATACGATATAGCTTTAGAGGAAGAGAGGAAGCTTGCTGTAGGCCAGTGATTCTCCAACTGTCATCCACAGACCTCTAGAGTCCCAAAGACCCTATCGGGGAATTCATAACATCAAAATCATTTTCATAGCAATACTCAGATGTTGTTTGACTTTGTCACTCTCAGTCTTTCATGAATATACAGTGGAATTTTTAAGGGCCACATGATGTGTGATGACAGTATCACTGATGGCTAATAGAATACGTAATGTGTTCTTGTGTTTTCTAGAATGTTCTAAGGTAATAGGTTTAGGACATAGATACAAGCGTTCACAGAGATTAACTCAGTTTGTCTTCAGTACTTATACTATGATCTTACTAACTTCATTTGGTTATATTCACTGCAATTTCTGTATTTTCACTACCATCTAATTGTTATTTTGAAATTTGATGTTTTTCTTGCAACTGCATGAAAACTCAGTAAGAAGTAAGCACACTTTGTTATCTTGTTTTACAATAATATTTTTAATTTTTTTCAAACTTTCTCTCAATTTTTATTTTATCTAAATCTCAATATTTTATAATTTATTAATTTGAATTTAATCATATCCCCAAACCTATAAAAATTTAAATACAATGTTCTAAAATGTTAAAAATTTGCTTATGTTTTATTACACTTAATGATGGATCAGTGGCTTAAAAGAAGATATGAAGATTTATTTTCTCATCCCAAAGCTGTACTATCTACATTTACAATTACCAAAACAAATGAAACTGATATATTAGAAAGTTATCTGACCCATAAAAGAGATAACTGTCCTCCAAAGGAACTAGACTAAGCTGTAAATAAGAAATGAAAAAATGACAAAGCTATATTTTTCTTGGTTTTATAAACGTTAATAAATTACCATATTGTGCTTTATGCAACCAAGAATTTTCAAGTAGTATATTGGTGACAGTTAAATTTTGACATCATTTTGAGTTCAATTGCTCGGAATTTAAGGAAAAAGAAAATTATGTTTTAAACATTGAGTTTATGAGCACTTCCAATTTGTGTTAGGTATATTTTACTACAATTAAGAAGTCAAAATTTGTTTTTATCAGTTCTTCAAACAAGAAACGAGAAAGCCACTAAGGCATCTTGCAGGCTAATTAGTGATATTGCAGTGCCTGTAGAGATGCACACAATAGCTCAAAGACAAATAAAGCCTGTTTCAGTTGACGGTGCTGAATGCCTGCTGTGAAAAAAGCTAGTGACATAAATCAGGGCACTGCCATTTTCTAATAGAGTATTAAATAAAAGATTAGACTGAGTTAACATCCAGACTGCAGAACTGCACTTTTGCCTTAAAAAATGGAAGAACTGAACATACTACAACATGGATGAACCTTGAAGAAATTATGCAAAGTGAAATAAGCCAGACACAAAAGAACAAATATTGCATGATTCCAGTTATATGAGGTACCTAGAATAGTGAAATTCACAGAGACAGAAAGTAGAACAGTAGTTACCAGGGCCTGGGAAGAGGGGGCAAGGGAGAGTTATTGTTTAATGGATACAGTGTTTAAATAAGGGATGATGAAAAAGTTCTGGAGATGGATAGAGATGATGGTTGAACAATAATGTAAATGCACCTCTGAGTTCTCTTCTGTTTCTGAGATTATTTGGGTCTATACACTTCAGGCACTTATTGAACATCTATTATGTGCCAGTTTCCTAACACTTATATACGCAAATCTGTTAAATCATGTTGTAAAGAACAGAGGTCATTACAGCTGACATTTATCAGGGGCTTATTCTGTGCTACCTACATTATTCACTGATACGCATGCATATCATGATAATCTTCACAACTGCCAAGACAGATTCTTTCAATTCTTGTTTTGCGAAAAAGAAAACTAAGGCTTAAAAGTTAAGCAGCTTGTCCAATCACTGCACAAAATATTGGTAAGGCTTGGACTTGAACCCAGGACTGTCTAATACCAGAGCCCTCAATCCTAACCACAAGGCTGGACTTAGTGGAGTTTGCAATTACAACATGCATTTGAACTCAATGCACTCTTAACTCCACTTGAGCCCTTAGGTTCAGGGGTCTTATAATACTCCTCAGTTCCCTCTCTGCTTGTTATCATTTTGCGCCTTAATTTAAAACTTCTTGGGCAAGGCTCAGGACTATCTGATCACACACATGCTCACCCCATACACACATACAATTCTCATGCCCCCCTGGCCTCTTGCTGTCTACTTTTCCATTTCTCCCTTTGTCACAAGTCAAAAACAGCCTGCTTTGGAACCAAAGAGGATGCATAGAAATAATCATACAAATTAGGGAGCTGATAACAAGCCAGTTTCTTGACCCACATCAAAGGATTTTTGAGTAAGTGAAAAATACTAGGTCAAGAAAAGCCATCTAGCTTTGCTGAGCTCTTTGAAACCATTCCCAGTGACCAGATTATGGTCAGGCTATTCACATCAGGCTCTCAATGTATCAGTCACTGCTGCAGGAAAGACTCTACAAGGCAGGAAAGCCACTGGAGCCTCTATTCCTCCCCTCTCTGCCCAGAAAATTCTAATATCTCCTGTTCTTCACTTCTCTGGCTTAGGCCCTGCTCACCTTTGAGTGACAATATCAACTATTTTTCTCACACACACACACACACACACACACACACACACACACACACATTCTTCCTCACTTTCTTTTGCCTTACCCAGCTTAATCGAGTGCAATATGTTAGTTATGAATACTATTATTTATTATTTTGTTTTGTTTACATTCTATGTTATTTATATGACTGGTATTTATCTAGCACCTGCCCATTCATAAAGCACTTTTCAGACATATTCATTTATCTGACACCCGCAATATTCTGATTGAAATGATTCTGTACTACTCCCATTTTTCCACGAGAAAAGTAAATGAAGCACAGAGTTTCCAAGAGGAATAGCTAGAAGTCTCTAAACCAGGATTAAAATTCAAATCCTGGACTCTCTACTATTTCTCCTGATCCTAAGAATGATTCTGGTCATGCATGCCACACACCCACATCATTCAAGATGCTGACAACATTGTCATTTCTGCATTTATTCTGTCAGCAAATATTTAATAGGCAGAGAGTTCACAGACTGTAATGACTAAGAGCAGGACTCTGAAGCCAAACTGTTTGAGTTGACATTATAGCCACATACTAATTATAAATTTTAAGCAAGTTATTGAACATCTATGTAATAACTCTGTAATTCAGGCTCCTCGTCTATATATTGTGAGTTCTTATGTATATTAAATCACCATACGGAGCCTAGCATACAGTAAACACTCTGTGTATCCAGTGTTTTCATTAGACACCTGCTATAAGGATACAGTGGGAAACTGTGCATAGTGTTGAATAGCCACACAGGTCGGTGCCCTTGCAGAACTAACATCCTGGGCCTCTCATGTCAATCATGTCTCCTTTTACCCTTCCTGGTGGGAGAAATCTCTTAGGTCCAATATTCCAAGCATTCTGGGGAGGAAAAAAAAATGCTTCAGGACTCTATGCTGCTGCATCTTAGGAAAATGCCTAGAGAGATGCAGACAATATATTAATCAATTCTCTCCATCAAGGCAAAGAATTTTATTTAAATGCTTTCAACATTTTTTTAAAATTATTGGTACTCAGGTGATCTTGTGTGTGGACTTTTCTCACTCACCTTTCTTATACCCCTTTTTCACCTGCTATCTGGAGTCACTGACAGCCATCTGCAGGTCACTCCCTGCATTTTGCTCTGGAACGAATCCTGGCCCTAGACAAGGTAGACATTAGGAACCTAAGTCCAGGAATAGAGTGAGCTCAGCATCAAACCTGATAGCCAGGGTCTGATCCTGGGGGTGAGGGCAGGTAATTGATTTCTGATCATGTTCCATCGCAGCTGAGTGCCTGCCTTGACAGAATTCTGAGCAGAGCCACAATTCCTTCCTGACAGGGGTCCTGCTTTGTTCTCTCTGGATCTTGCTCCTCTGTGCCCATTTAGTGAACAAGAATCCAGGTCCTGAAGCTCAGCACATTGCTAGCCCGTCCTCTATGTGTTCTCTGCCATCATACCTGAACCTTTTGTATAGTTTTTATGCTCCAGCGACCACCAGTGACTCAACTCGCCTCTAATCTACTGCCAAGACATGCACCTGTGACTTCTGTTGTGATGTTCCTAATGCCACGTACCTGCATGAAATGAAAGGCTTTGGCCGGGTGCGGTAGCTTACGCCTGCAATCCCAGCACTTTGGAAGGCCAAGACAGGTGGATCACCTGAGGTCAGGAGTTCAATACCAGCCTGGCCAACATGGTGAAACCCCGTCTCTACTAAAAACACAAAAATTAGGCCAGCCGCGGTGGCTCACGCCTATAATCCCAGCACTTTAGGAGGCCGAGGCAGGCAGATCACGAGGTCAGGAGATCGAGACCATCCTGGCTAACACAGTGAAACCCCATTTCTACTAAAAATAAAAATAAGAATAAAATTAGCCTGGCATGATAGCGGGCGCCTGTAGTCCCAGCTACTCAGGAGGCTGAGGCAGGAGAATGGCGTGAACCTGGGAGGCAGAGCTTGCAGTGAGCCAAGATCACGCCACTGCATTCCAGCCTGGGCAACAGAGCGACACTCCATCTCAAAAAAAAAAAAAAATACAAAAATTAGAGGGGTGCGGTGGCAGGCACCTGTAATCCCAGCTACTTGGGAGGCTGAGGCAGAAGAATCACTTGAACCCAGGGGGGACGAGGTTGCACTGAGCCGAGAATGTACCACTTCACTACAGCCTGGGTGAAAAAGCGAGACTCCATCAAAAGAAAGAAGGAAAGAAAAAGAGGGAAGGGAAGGGGAAGGGGAGGGGAGCGGAGGGGAGGGGGGAGGGGAGGGGAGGGGAGAAGAGAAAAGAACAGAACAGAAAGGAAAAGAAAAGAAAAGAAAAGAAGAGAAGAGAAATGAAAGTCTTCACCAAACCAGACAGATGTCTTTCCTCTGCCTAAAAGTGACTCTGCCCCACACCATACATCACATCTCAGAGGACTGTAGACTTTTCAGATCCATGGAACTCCTGACTTGATTGTTACTCAAACTCCCAAACCCATTCCACAAACTTGCCCCAAAACGTTGGCACTAAGAATATCATCTCTATTTGAAAATACACAGTCAGAGGAGACAAAAGAAAAAAGAATGAAGCACACCTACGAGATCTAGAAAATAGCCTCAAAAGGGCAAATCTAAGAGTTCTGGGCCTTAAGGTGGAGGGAGAGATGATATTCTTAGTGCCAACATTTTGGGTTGAATGCATAGTCTTCAGGAACGAGTTAAGATAAACTGATATCCATAGTTAGGAAATCAAAAAGAGAGAAATCCTTTTTGCAAAAACAGAACAGTCTAGGAGGGGAATTTCATAATTTCTCTCTTTATAGGTGAAGGAAAATTTAGAAAGCGCTTACCCTGTAAATCAGTGACAGCCAAAATGGAAAGTCAGATCCACGTGCTGATAAAACCCAAACTCCTGTCAACTATGCCAGCCACTCATAGGAGTTTCAGCAACGGAAGACTCCAAGCCAGTACACACACCTTAACATTCCTTCATATTTTTTACTTGCAGGACAGCAATGCCAAGAGGAAACCAGAGCCATGTGACTGAATTCCTCCTTCTGGGACTACTGATCCCGAGCAACAGGGGTGGCTTTTTGTCAGCTTCCTGGCCATGGGCCTGGTCAATGTGATTGGCAACTCAGCCATCATTGCAGCCAACTGGGGAGAGGCCCACCTCCATACTCCACGTACTTCTTCCTCTCCAACCTGTCCTTTGGGGACATCTGCTTTACAAACGACATTGTGCCCGGGATGCTGACAAACATGTTGAGAAAGACCAAGAAGGTCCCCTTTGCCCAGTGCCTCGCCCAGATGTATTTTTTGTGGCCTGTGAGATCACTGAGAGCTTCCTCCTGGCTACCATGGCCGTTGACCACTACGTAGCCATCTGTAACCCACCCCATTAAACCATGGCCATGAGACCCATGTCACTCCTGCTGGTGATGACATTCTGGGCAGTGTCCCGCTGTCACTCACTCACCCACACGGTTCTCATGGCCTCGCCTGTGGGCCCAACCTCATCCACCACTATTCTCTTATTTTGAAATTGTATACATTTTGATTGACTGTAGTCACCCTGCTGTCCCATAGATCTCAAAACTTATTCCCTCTGTCTATTTTTATTTACTTATTTTGAGATGGAGCCTCACTGTGTTGCCCAGGCTGGAGTGCAGTGGCGTGATCTCAGCTCACTGCAACTTCCGCCTCCCAGGTTCAAGTGATTCTCCTGCCTCAGCCTCCCAAGTAGCTGGGACTACAGGCCCACACCACCAAGCCCAGCTAATTTTTGCATTTTTAGTAAACACAGGGTTTCACCATGTTGGCCAGGCTAGTCTTCAACTCCTGACCTCAGGTGATCCGCCCGCCTTGGCTTCCCAAAGTGCTGGCATTACAGGCATGAGCCACCACACCCAGCCTTATTCCTCCTATCTGAAACTTTGTACCCTTTCACCAACAACTCCCCCATTCCCTCCCTCTCCCCCTCCACAGGCCCTGGGAGCCACCATTCTACTACCGTCTGCTTCTATGAGTTGACATTTTTAAATTCCATAATACAAGTGAGATCTTATGGTGTTTGTCTTTCTGTTCCTGGCTTATGTGAGTTAGCATAATGTCCTCCAGGTTCATCCACATAGTTGCAAATGATAGAATTTCCTTCTTTTTGAAGGCTGAACATCCTACTGTGTATACACTACATTTTCTTTACCATTCATCCCATCGGTGGACACAGGTTGATTTCTTATCTTGGCTATTGTGATGGCTGCTGAGCAATCATGGATACGTGTGGGTATCTGAGGGAGCTCAGGGCCTTTTACTTTACCACTTTGGCTGTCTGTGATAATTCTCTGTCAGAAACCCACACATATCCACACTGGTTCCCTCTCCAAGTTCAGGATATACTCCCTTGGCCTGTTCCTCCTAGGAACACAGCTAGCCCATATGTCCCAGCCTTTCTCAGAACTAGGTGTGGCCATGTAACTGAGTTCCAGCCTAAGGAATGTGGGTGGAAAGCAAGCACATTGCGTTTGGGCCCGGCCCATACAAGAGTCCTATCTGCCACCATCTCACTCTTAACCCAACCACAGGCTGAAGAGAGATGTGTCTGAGGAAACAGAGGAGGGCAAAAGGAGGGATTCTGAGACCCTGAATGAGCACATGGAAAATTTTTTCACTTTGGACTTTTAGTCAGCAAAGAAATAAGCTTGCTTTTTTGTTTGTTTTCTTTTTTCTTTTTGGAGAGAAAGGGTCTCATTTTGTTGCCTAGGCTGGTCTCAAACTCCTGAGCTCAAATGATCCTTTGGCCTCGGCATCCCAAAGTGCTGGGCTTAAGAAATAAAGTTTTATTGGCGAGAAGCGAGGGATGGGTGTGGCCTCAGGAAGTACTGACAGGTGCTGGAGAACAGGAACAGGATTAAATCACGGAAAGCTATGATTGGCGACCTATAGAGTTTGGATTATTTTCAATAGATAGAGCAGGCCTAACTCTCCAGCTTTATCTCTGGTCTTGCCGTCATATTCACTATAAGTTTGAGTCACATATGGCTACGTACACATCCCCAAACGCAGCATGCCTGGCCACAAGACAGTTCCTCTGTCTTAAATATTCTTCCCCCATGACTCTCTGGCCATCTTTTACTTACACTTTCAAGAATCAGTTCAAGTATCCTTTTTACTGTAAATGCTTTTCTCAACCTATTCTTAACTCCCTAGCTCCACCCAAGCATGAACATAATGTTCATTTTTCTGTTTTGCCAAAGCTCCTACGCATTCCTATTTTGTACAATTGGTCACTCTATGTTATAACTGGATGATTACATGTTTCTCTCCCCCACTAGACATAAGAATGAGGATTTGTTGTGATTGATTGATTTCTAGCATCTAACATAGTGTTGAATGCATGAATGGAGGGTTTTAATCAAAGGAGCAACATAATCAAAGGCAAAAAGGTTTTCAGCATATTTTTGGGTTTTCTCATTCTAAGACTCTGATTGATAACAATGTCTCCATTACATCACATATGGTAGGAAACCCCTTAGATTTCTCTGTTTGCTATTTCTGGGCATAATCTATTCCTTCACCTTAAGTCTTAAAACATTTCACAAATGTAATTATTCTTTTGGTGGCACAGCAACAAGAACTTGTCCCAGTTTGGAATTAATTTTTAAGTTCTTTACAAAAATTTAAAGACATTCTGTGCCTAGTACATTATTTATAACTTTAACAGTTATAAAGAAGATCCACTATAAGCCAGACCTTGTACTTGTGGACAGGAGATGCATCAGTGAACTAAGAAGAAGGCATGGCCCTACCCAGTGGAGAAACAGCTCGGTCAGCATTACCAGAATAGGGAAGGGGGACAGGGTAGGTAAGTTTGTAGAACATCTAAAGATGGGCTAGTACCTTGAAGGGGAAAATAGAGGAACCATCAAAGACATTCTCCAGTGCAGTCTTACACAACAAAACAGAATAAATGTGGAATTTAGGAGCAAGAGAGCTCTGGATTTGAGCCTCGCTCTAGCACTTCCATAGCTCCAGCTACAGCAATGCAACTTTGCGCAAGTTATTTAATAAGACTAGACCTCTATTCCTTCATCTATAAAAACCAGGACACTGCACTTGAAGAACTGCATATGAAGTGTCACATGAGCATTCACTAAATGGTTATTATTATGTGAACATATTTTCATCCTTGAGCTTATTTAATTCTCTAGGCAACCCTCTCTGGCATACTGGTACCTACTAGACCCATGTGAATAGATGATAAACCTACAATTCAGAGAGGCTAAGAGTTTGCTGAAAATCACAGCTATTCATTAACTGACCAGAACCCAGGCATCTTCACTTCCAGTTCCCTGTTAGTAGCGCCACATACCCTCCCCCAGCATCTCAGGGACAGCTCCAGGCACAAACCTTCTCAATTTACCAACCTCCAATCTCTCAAAATCACTGTGATAACAAGCCACTAATGATCTGAGCTTTGAAGAGACTTCTCACCGTGGAATCCTGAGGCTCCACCATCTCTACTCTTCTCCCAAGCCCCCTGCTTAATGAGCTCCCTGGGGGTGGTGGATGGAAAGACTGCCTGTGTCCCTGGGGCAAAGTTACACAAAGGGCAGGCACCTCCTCCCAGGTTCCCACTCCTTCAGCATTCAGTGAAACTTGAAGGGACCGGTAATGGTAGCTGGAGATGGAAGATGGCCTCATTTCCCTGATCCCTGGGGCTACATCGAAAGATGACTATCCTAACAGGGAGAGAAGTGGCTGAGATGACAACCACACACAAAACCCCCAGGGGCTAACAAATCCTGCCCCCTGCCACACAAGCTGTACCTTTTCCTTCCTTGCCTGATGTGAGAACTCTGCCTGTCTCCCTAGCCTTATTAACTCCCCTAATCACCAAGGCCAGTGAAGTGAAGGAGAAGATTCCTGGACCCTTGATTGGCCACCCTGGAGGTCACCATCCTTTTTCTGAGTAAGTAGCTACTATCTTTATCTTCAATCTCATCACTACACTCAAATCCTACTCACATCACTACACTCTAGAGTGTTAGAATTTAGAAAGCATTTTGCTTGCCATCCTCTTCTG
This sequence comes from Papio anubis, assembly GCF_008728515.1. Classification (NCBI taxonomy): domain Eukaryota; kingdom Metazoa; phylum Chordata; class Mammalia; order Primates; family Cercopithecidae; genus Papio; species Papio anubis. Next base: position 55,448 of record NW_022161148.1, on the reverse strand, counting down.
AGCCTCAGCATAGGTGAGACTATAAACCAGGTCATACTTACTAAATGTTAGGAATGCTGCCTAAACTTCCAATGCCACAGTCTCCACATTCCCAAGGTTCTCCTTCTCCTATAGGCTTAGGTTATCTTCTGGCAGTCAGTGAAGGTGAGTTGAGTGAATATAAATCATGAATATAAATCAATCAGTCAATTCGCAAAAGAGAAGCATGACTAACATCACTAGCAAAGAGTGAAGACGGATAACAGAGTACTGTCAGGCTTAGAATCCTTGGCTCTTCAATTTCAATCTAAGATGTATTAGACATATCCAACTGTGATCACGAAGAGTCAAAGGTACAATTTAAGAGACAGTGAACTTCCTTTACTGGTAATATTTCATCTAGATGACCTGGCATCTGTGTTCCTGATGGGTTCATGCTCTGGGGAATAGAATGAAAAATAAATCCCCTGAATTCTATTTAAGAGTTGAGATTCTTTTTCTTATTCATAGACTTTACACGCAAAGAGTTGAATTAACCACATGCCCCAATCGATGACATATTGCCAACACTTTTGTTTGCTTCCTCACTCACTCGTGAACCTGTGTACTCACTCTGTACCTCTGTTACTCTCCCCCATTCTAACATGTTTAATGTTTAATTCTGTATATGGATATACATGTTGTTTTGCTGCATTTTTAATTTACATAAATCATCTTGTATTATAGAAGTCATTTATTTTCTTACCCTTTTTACTCAGATTACATTTTTTAAATCTATCAGTGTCACTAGGCGTAATTCTAGTCGATTGTTTCTAAGAAACTCTACAGTGTGCTTCCATCACATTTACCAGCCCAGTCATGGACTTCCAGATTGCTTCAAACTCCTCACCACTGCAGATGACAGTGCAAAAGCATCCTCATCCACGAGCTTTTTATATGCCTGCATGAGACTTCCTCTGTGATATACATCTAGGAGCAAGATGATTCAGTCATAGAATATACATTAACTTCACTAAATCATGCCAGTTTTCTGTTTAGACTACTGCACCAGTCTCCATTCCCATTGGCAGTGACCTAGGGTCCCTATATCCCCACATCCTTGCCAACATTTGTCCTTATTCTTCTTTCTCATAATTGCCAAGCTAATAAATGTAAAGTGAAATATTGTGGTTTTTTTTTTTAATTCTCTGATCACCAATGAATTTCAGCATATCTTCATATGTTTGTTAGCCTTTTGGCTTTGTTACCCATCTTTGGAGTTCTTACGTTTTTCTTCGTGATGTAAAAATGATCACTGCATAAAATGGATATTAGTAACTCATCTGTTAACATTTCAAATATCACCTCCAAGTCTTTCATATGTATGTTTGTTTTATGCATAATTATGATGTAATCAATTTAATTTTTCTACTGATTTTTTTTTAGGAAAAAAATTCAATCTTTATTCTTTTTTTTTTTTTTTTTTTTTTGAGATGGAGTCTCACTCTGTCACCCAGGCTGGAGTGCAGTGGCGCGATCTCAGGTCACTGCAACTTTACGTCTTCTGGGTTCAAGCAATTGTCCTGCCTCAGCCTCCCGAGTAGCTGGGATTACAGGCATGCACCACCACACCCAGCTAATTTTTGTATTTTTTAATATATACGTTTTTTATTATACTTCAAGTTGTAGGGTACATATTTTTAATATAATTTCAACTTTTAGACATTATATTAAATGTCTATTTAATATTTTCCCTAGTACAAGCGCAGGTTTGTTACATGAGTATATCATGTGATACTGACATTTGGGGCATGAATCTTATCAACCAGGTAGTGAGCATAGCACTCAACAAGTAATTTTTCAACCCATGCCTCCCCCAACCCCCAGCAGTCCAGTGTGGCAAAATTGTTCCTATCTTTATGTCCATGACTACCCAATGTTTAGCTCCCACTATAAGTGAGAACATGCAGTACTTGGTTTTCTGTTCTCACATTAATTCCTTTAGGATTATGGCCTCGAGCTGCATTCATATTGTTGCAAAGAACATGATTTCACTCTTTTTTATGGCTGCATAATACTCCATGGTGTATGTGTACCACATTTTCTTTATCCAGTTCACCACTGATGGGCACCTAGATTGGCTCCATGTCTTTGCTATTGTGAATAGCATTGCAATAAACATATATGTGCATGTGTCTTTTGGTAGAATGATTTATTTTCTTCTGGGTATATACCTAATAATGGCATTTCTGGGTCAAATGGTAGCTCTGTTTTAAGTTCTCTGAGGAACTTAAAGTTCTTTAAACTGCTTTCCACAGTGGCTAAACTAATTTACATTCCTACCAACAGTGTATAAGCATTCCCTTTTCTCCACAGTCTTGCCAGTATGTTATTCTTTGACTTTTTAACAATAGCCATTCTGACTGGTGTGAGATGGTATCTTATTGTGGTTGTGATTTGCATTTCTCTGATGCATTTCTCTGATAATTAGTGATGATGAGAATTTTTTTCACATTTGTTGGCCACTTGTATGTCTTTCTTTGAGAATTGTCTGTTCATGTTTTTTGGCCATTTTTTAATGGGATTATTTGCTTTTTGCATCTTAATTTATTTAAGTTCCTTATATATTCTGGATACTAGACTTTAATTCAATACATAGTTGGCAAATATTTTCTCCTATTCTGTAGGTTGTCTGTTTACTCTGTTGCTAGTTTCTTTTGCTGTGCAGAAGTTCTTTAATTAGGTCCACTTGTCAACTTTTGTTTTTGTTGCAATTGCTTTTGGGGACCTAGCCAAAAATTCTTTGCCAAGGCTAATGTCAAGAAGGGTGTTTCCTAGTTTTTCTTCTAGGATTTTTATAGTCTGAGGGTTTACATTTATATCTTTAATCCATCCTGATGCAATTTTTTTGTATGGTGAATTGTAGGAGTCCAGTTTTATTCTTCTGCATATGGCTAGCCAATTATCCTAGCACCATTTACTGAACAAGGAGTCTTTTTCCCCATTGCTTTATTTGTTAGCTTTGCAAAGATCAGATGGTTGTAGGTGTGCAGCTTTATTTTTGGGTTCTCTATTCTGTTCCATTGGTCTATCTGTCTGTTTTTGTACCACTATCATGCTGTTCCAGCTACTGTAGCCTTGTAGTATAGTTTGAAGTCCATTAGTGTGATGCCTCTGACTTTGTTCCTTTTTCTTAGGACTGCTTTGGCTATTTAGGCTCTTTTTGGTTTCAGGTAAATTTTAGAATAGTTTTCTCTAATTCTGTTTTTAAAATGATGTTGGTAATTTGATAGGAATAGCTTTAATTCTTGCTATTTCTATTCAACATAGTCCTGGAAGTCCTAGCCAGAGCGCTCAGGTAAAATAAAGAAAGAGAAGGCATCCAGACAGGAAAAGAGGAAGTCAAATTATCTCTGTTCACTGATGACATAATCTTGTACCTAGAAAACCCTAAAGATTCCTCCAAAAGACTTTTAGACCTAATAAACAACCTTAGTAAAGTTTCAAGAAACAAAATCAATGCCCTGATGATTTTCCGGTCTCATTCCATTTCAACTGAGTCCCTACCCTGGTAAATAAATGACTAGGGCCTGAATTCCTGCCAGACGGAAACCTTGGCTTATTCTCCCAGGCTTTAGCCTTTTGTGGGGAACAGGGACCAGTTCCTGAACCTCGTCACCTTCCTATTCATACATTGCAGTGTTTTTTGCCATAATGTTATATATTCTCACATTTTCATTTTCCCTTGGACACTTCTTGCCTCTAAGGACACCCACCTCTTAGTTCCTCTGGGTGTTCTTTGATGCCATTCACCTCGCTGAAACATCGAGACCAATGTTGGGTAAATAGGCTCCCTCTGCCAGATACGGTACTTCAACCTTCCATCCCCCACAGACAGTTCTACATTCTAATGGACATGTTGAATTTTCAGGTCCCAGCCACTCCTAGACCTTCCTCCCCATAATTAAACTGCCAAATACATTCTAAAAGTATGTTTTTCCCAAGAGGGATTAAATCCAGAAATATGATCTCTACAATGATTATGTGATTTTTTATTTACAGGCAAAACTTAGGATAACCCACTTTTTCTTACACAGATGAGAAGAAAAAGAGAAAACATAGCCAGAAGCATCAGGTGGAGTTTAACACTCCACAGAAGAAGAGTAACTGAGGACAGACAGAGCAAAAAGATGTGTCATAGTGGCAGGTGCGGTGACTCATGCTTGCAGTCGTAGCACTCTGGGAGGCCAACGTGGGCAGATCAATTGAGGCCAGAAGTTTGAGACCAGCCTGGCCAACGTGGCAAAACTCGGCCCCAATTAAAATACAAAACTTAGCCAGGCATGGTGGTGCATTCCTGTAGTCCCAGCTACTAGAGAGGCTGAAGTGGAAGAATCGCTTGAACCCAGTGGGTAGAGGTTGCAGTGAGCCACAATCACTCCACTGCACTCCAGCCTGGGTGACAGAGCAAGACTCTGTCTTGAAAAAAAAAAGAAAAAGAAAAAAAGTGTGTCATAGTTACCACTCTTTCGGAAATGAAGAAAAATAATGACTTTCTATCTTTCCTATAATCTTTACCACTTATACTCAGAATAATCTAAGAATATAGATATTATAATTTTTGTCTTTTAAAAAACAAGAGATGAAGTGCCTTTTTCAAGTGCACAGAATTAGTTGAAAGTTGGAGGTGAAATCAAGATGTGTCCACATCAAATCTGTGAAGTTATATTATAGACTGTATATGGCTCCCCCTTATGCAGTGTGCAAGCTGAAATATCCTATACCAAATTGAAGACTCCAAGCCAGGACATACACCTAATATTCCTTCATATTTTTTTACTCTTAGGGCAGCAATGCCAAGGGGAAACCAGAGTCACTTGACTGGATTCCTCATTCTGGGACTGACCACAGACTCAAAACAACAGGTGTAGCTTTTTGCCAGCTTCCTGCTCACGTACATGGTCAATGTGGCTGGCAACTCGGTCATCACTGCAACCATCTGGGGGGATGCCCACCTCCATACTCCCACATATTTCTTCCTCTCTAACCTGTCCCTGGTGAACATCTGCTTTACCACTGTCATCGTGCCACGAATGTTAGTGAACATGCTGACTCAGACAAGGACAATCCTTTTTGCCCAGTGCCTCACCCAGATGTATTTCTTTGTGGCCTTTGGGATCACAGACAGCTTCCTCATGGCTGCCATGGCCATTGACCACTACATGGTCATCTGTAACCCACTGCATTACACCATGGCCATGAGCCCCAGGCGCTGTCTCCTGCTGGTCACCACATCCTGGGTGACAACCCACCTCCACTCGCTCACCCACACTCTTCTCATGGCTTGCCTGTCCTTCTGTGGGCCCGTCATTCACCACTTCTTCTGTGATGTCCATCCACTAGCTGATGCTCTCTTGCCCTGACACCTCTGTCAATGAGCTTCTGGCCTTCACAGAGAGCTCTTTTGTGATCCTGAGTCCCTTTATCTTCATTATTGTCTCTCATGTCTCTCTCACCTGTGCTGTTCTGAGGGTCCCCTCAGCAGGAGCCAGGTACAAGGCCTTCTCCACCTGTGGATCCCACCTCACGGTTGTGGCGCTATTCTGCAGGACCGTAACATCTGTGTACATTTGCCCCTCATCTACCTACTCAGTGACAAAGGATAGTGTGATCACTGTCATCTATACAGTAGTTACTCCCATGCTGAGCCCTTTTATCTATAGCCTTAGGAACAAGGACATGAAACAGGCCTTGAGAAAGCTAGCAAAAAGAACCGAATAGAATATGCATATTTTGCTACCTCTAGAAGTTTAGGAATCGACTCAGCAATTATATGTTAAGCACCTACTATCTGCAAGTACTTAATCTGTGGGGAAAGTAACGTAAATCATAGCTTCTGTCCTCAAAACTATTTATATTCCAAATAGCAGACAGGAGATTGTCAACAGTTTGTTTTAATAAGAGTTTGTTTTTCTTCTTCATAAAAATAAGATGAGTCATTATTATAAGCATCTTAAATTACAAAATAATTTAAGATGATAAATATCTTAAGTTATAAAATAATTCCCCAACTTCTCCCCTCTTCCTTGATATATTTTTCCGTTTTCCTTTGAAATACCTAGTTCATGCATCTCATGTACATTACCAGTGTAAACCAGTATTTCACCATAAAAAAAAGTTTTAAAGCTTCCACGTCTGCCATTTAGTGACTTAAGTGATTTACTTAACCTTTTTTAGTTTTAATTCCCTAGTCCTTTAGTATACTACTTGGGCTATAAGCCCAGATCCAAGAGTTATCAGCCCTGTGTTCTTAAGAAAGTATATTAATCTTTTTGTGCCTTGGTTTTTTGTATGCAAAGTCAATTGTTGTTAGAGTTTAATGATCTAATAAGTGTTCTAAGACATATATGAATTATGTATTAAGAATTAGGTTGGTGCAAAATTGCTGTTTCCACAATTACTTTTGCACCAACCTAATACTTAGAACAGTGTCTTGCACATAGCAACATCATAATAAATGTCAACCACTAGAATAACATTATATAGAAATGTTTCTATGTCCCTTTCCAACTAGCATTCCATGTTTTATAATGGGGTGGCAAATACATTCTCATACATCCTCCCATTGAGCTCAGTCTAAGTGTTTCTGAAAATTAAGTGTAATTATTCTCTTTAGGACTTTATCACTATTTTGTCAGTTTTTTTGGGGGGAATCCCAATGGATATGAGGAAGGCCCCCCTCAATCATTAGAACATGATTCTCCCTGACCTTCCTTTCTCCATCCCTGTTCCTCCATCTCATCTTCACTGAATTTCAAATAATTTCACTATCAAAGCCTCCATGGGGCACACTGCCCAGCACTTCAAACATCTGAAATACAAACTATGGCTAAAGAATGTGAAGCGGACAAATGAAGAAAAGTTGAGGGGAAACTATAGCTTTACAAAGAAAGAACTAAGAGGATTTGATGCAAAAATAAAAGGTGGGAGAACATAGCAACCTACCTCAATGAGAAAAAAAAAAAAGATGTTGCAGAAGATGAAACTGACTTTAACTGATGAAAAAATTTTCCAATGGTCAGTCTTGAAGAAAGGTATAAAAGGATGGGACAGCCACACCAATTGAATAAAAACCATCATCCAGTGAGCATGCTACTTGTTGTGGGAGGTACACACCAAGGGACAGCCATGGTATGGTGTGGGGGAGTAGCTACCAAGAGCATAATGCCTTTGGATTCAAATCCTGACTCTGCTACTACTTTTGTAATTTTCAACAAATTAGCAACCCTGCTAAACCTAACTTGTCTCATCCATAAAATGGAAATAATAATAATAGCTTGTTTCATTAAGATTAAATGAGATGACAATCTGTGTAAAGCAAGTAGCACACTGCATGGCCTATTGTAAATGCTTGATAAAAGTTGTTTATTATGATGGTGATAGTGTTTGGAACTTTATAACTTGAGACAAATAAATTTGGTTTTTTTTTCTTTTTTTATTATTATACTTTAAGTTCTAAGGTACATATGCATAACATGCAGGTTTGTTATATATGTATACTTGTGCCATGTTGCTGTGCTGCACCCATCAACTCATCAGCACCCATCAACTCATCATTTACATCAGGTATAACTCCCAATGCAATCCCTCCCCCCTTCCCCCTCCCCATGATAGGCCCCGGTGTATGATGTTCCCCTTCCCGAGTCCAAGTGATCTCATTGTTCAGTTCCCACCTATGAGTGAGAACATGCAGTGTTTGGTTTTCTGTTCTTGCAATAGTTTGCTGAGAATGATAGTTTCCAGCTGCATCCATGTCCCTACAAAGGACACAAACTCATCCTTTTTTATGGCTGCATAGTATTCCATGGTGTATATGTGCCACATTTTCTTAATCCAGTCTGTCACTGATGGACATTTGGGTTGATTCCAAGTCTTTGCTATTGTGAATAGTGTCGCAATAAACATACGTGTGCGTGTGTCTTTATAGCAGCATGATTTATAATCCTTTGAGTATATACCCAGTAATGGGATGGCTGGGTCATATGGTACATCTAGTTCTAGATCCTTGAGGAATCACCATACTGTGTTCCATAATGGTTGAACTAGTTTACACTCCCACCAACAGTGTAAAAGTGTTCCTATTTCTCCACATCCTCTCCAGCACCTGTTGTTTCCTGACTTTTTAATGATTGCCTTTCTAACTGGTGTGAGATGGTATCTCCTTGTGGTTTTGATTTGCATTTCTCTGATGGCCAGTGATGATGAGCATTTTTTCATGTGTCTGTTGGCTGTATGAATGTCTTCTTTTGAGAAATGTCTGTTCATATCTTTTGCCCACTTTTTGATGGGGTTGTTTGTTTTTTTCTTGTAAATTTGTTTGAGTTCTTTGTAGGTTCTGGATATTAGCCCTTTGTTAGATGAGTAGATTGCAAAAATTTTCTCCCATTCTGTAGGTTGCCTGTTCACTCTGATGGTAGTTTCTTCTGCTGTGCAGAAGCTCTTTAGTTTAATGAGATCCCATTTGTCAATTTTGGCTTTTGTTGCCATTGCTTTTGGTGTTTTAGACATGAAGTCCTTGCCCATGCCTATGTCCTGAATGGTATTACCTAGGTTTTCTTCTAGGGTTTTTATGGTATTAGGTCTAACATTTAAGTCTCTAATCCATCTTGAATTAATTTTTGTATAAGGACTAAGGAAAGGATCCAGTTTCAACTTTCTACTTATGGCAAGCCAATTTTCTCAGCACCATTTATTAAATAGGGAATCCTTTCCCATTTCTTGTGTCTCTCAGGTTTGTCAAAGATCAGATGGCTGTAGATGTGTGGTATTATTTCTGAGGACTCTGTTCTGTTCCATTGTTCTATATCTCTGTTTTGGTACCAGTACCATGCTGTTTTGGTTACTGTAGCCTTGTAGTATAGTTTGAAGTCAGGTAGCGTGATGCCTCCAGCTTTGTTCTTTTGACTTAGGATTGTCTTGGAAATGCGGGCTCTTTTGTGGTTCCATATGAACTTTAAAGCAGTTTTTTCCAATTCTGTGAGGAAACTCATTGGTAGCTTGATGGGGATGGCATTGAATCTATAAGTAACCTTGGGCAGTATGGCCATTTTCACAATATTGATTCTTCCTATCCATGAGCATGGTATGTTCTTCCATTTGTTTGTGTCCTCTTTTATTTCACTGAGCAGTGGTTTGTAGTTCTCCTTGAAGAGGTCCTTTACATCCCTTGTAAGTTGGATTCCTAGGTATTTTATTCTCTTTGAAGCAATTGTGAATGGGAGTTCATTCCTGATTTGGCTCTCTGTTTGTCTGTTACTGGTGTATAAGAATGCTTGTGATTTTTGCACATTTATTTTGTATCCTGAGACTTTGCTAAAAACCCTCCTAAAAATCAATGAATCCAGGAGTTGGTTTTTTGAAAAGATCAACAAAATTGATAGACCACTAGCAAGACTAATAAAGAAGAAGAGAAGAATCAAATCGACACAATAAAAAATGATAAAGGGGATATCACCACCGACCCCAGAGAAATACAAACTACCATCAGAGAATACTATAAACACCTCTACGCAAATAAACTAGAAAATCTAGAAGAAATGGATAATTTCCTGGACACTTACACTCTTCCAAGACTAAACCAGGAAGAAGCTGAATTCCTGAATAGACCAATAGCAGGCTCTGAAATTGAGGCAATAATTAATAGCCTACCAACCAAAAAAAGTCCAAGACCAGATGGATTCACAGCTGAATTCTACCAGAGGTACAAGGAGGAGCTGGTACCATTCCTTCTGAAACTATTCCAATCAATAGACAAAGAGGGAATCCTCCCGAACTCATTTTAGGAGGCCAACATCATCCTGATACCAAAGCCTGGCAGAGACACAACAAAAAAAGAGAATTTTAGACCAATATCCCTGATGAACATTGATGCAAAAATCCTCAATAAAATACTGGCAATCTGGATCCAGCAGCACATCAAAAAGTTTATCCACTATGATCAAGTGGGCTTCATCCCTGGGATGCAAGGCTGGTTCAACATTCGCAAATCAATAAACATAATCCAGCATATAAACAGAACCAAAGACAAGAACCACATGATTATCTCAATAGATGCAGAAAAGGCCTTTGACAAAATTCAACAGCCCTTCATGCTAAAAACGCTCAATAAATTTGGTATAGATGGAACGTATCTCAAAATAATAAGAGGTATTTATGACAAACCCACAGCCAATATCATACTGAATGGACAAAAACTGGAAAAATTCCCTTTGAAAACTGGCACAAGACAGGGATGCCCTCTCTCACCACTCCTATTCAACATAGTGTTGGAAGTTCTGGCTAGGGCAATAAGGCAAGAGAAAGAAATCAAGGGTATTCAGTTAGGAAAAGAAGAAGTCAAATTGTCCCTGTTTGCAGATGACATGATTGTATATTTAGAAAACCCCATTGTCTCAGCCCAAAATCTCCTTAAGCTGATAAATTTGGTTTTATAATAAATAAGTTTTTTAGAGAAGATGAAAAACAGTCAGTTGAGATAGGTAGACATCAATTCTAGGCAACCATTTTCCAATACCAAAGCTACCTGTCAGAGTAAGATTGCTTTCATACAATGAGGACAGGAAGGAATACATATAGAACCCAGTTGATCCACTTGAACATTTGCTGATGCTCCCTTCACAATTGTAACTGTAAATAGACACTCTTAGCAACCCTAACCTGAGAAAGGTATGCTTACCAAGGTCTCATACTCTTGGGAGTAAAGGTTTGAATCATAATAGTGCATAAGCCCCCCAGATGTACCAAGATGAGAGCTGAGGGTTAGGAGTTTAGAATGCAGAGTGAGTAAGAGTGAGGATAAGTACAAGTTTCACCCTCAAGACCAACTGTGCAAAGGGGGCTATAGTTCATCCCACTAATCGTCCTCTTCTATGTTTCCTCTATGGAAGAGGGGCCCATGGAAACCATGGAAGATCTATTCACCATACATGTGTGGAGAATTGAATCTGTGCTATGCAAAGGGTAGAAACTGGTAGCCATGAAAACATACCACTAAGATCTCCTGTGATGAAAGCATAATGACCCCAGCTACTGTCCCCACCTGGGCCATCACCATCATTGTGCCAAAGCCATGTTTATATAGACTGCTCCTAGCCAATGACTGGGCATTGCAGAGGTACCAGGACAGGCCCATTCCAGAGAAATATAGGACACTTCTGATGAATAACTTTCATTCTAGGATCCTCCAATGATCAAACTTTTCCTGGTACCTTGGGGGTTTTTTTGTTTGTTTTTTTGTTTTTGTTTGGTTTGTTTGTTTGTTTTGAGACAGAGTCTCACTCTGTTGCCTGGGCTGGAGTGCAGTGGCACGATCTCGGCTTACCGCAATCCCCACCTCCCGGATTCAAACAATTCTGTCTCTGTCTCCCAAGTGTCTGGGACTACAGTCGTGCACCACTATGCCCAGCTAATTTTTGTATTTTTTGTAGAGATGAGGTTTTGCAATGTTGACCAGACTGGTCTTGAACTCCTGACCTCAAGTGATACACCCACTTCAGCCTCCCAAAGTGCTGGGATTACAGGCGTGAGCCACCACTCCTGGCCCCTGGTACAATGTTGCAGTCTCTTCCTACCCCAATCCTCCTTCCTTCTCTCTTTTTTCCCACAGGTCTCAGACTGAGTCTGAAGGATTTCTTCCACTAAATCTCTTGCCACTATGATGGTTAATTTTATGTGTCAACTTGACTGGGCTAAGGGATGCCCAGAGAGCTGATAAAACATTATTTCTGACTATGTTTGTGAGGGTGTTTTCCAGAAGAGATTAGCATTTAAATAAGTAGACAGAGTAAATAAGATACTCCTCACCAATGTGGGTGGGTATCACACAATCTGCTGAGGGCCTAAGTAGAACAAAATGGCAGAGGAAAGATGAACTCACTCTCTATTCTTGAGCTGTGATATCCATCTTCTCATGCCTTTGGACATCAGCACTCTTGGCTCTCAGGTCTTCAGACTCAAACTGGGACTTTACCATTATGTCTCCTGATTCTCAGGTCTTTGGGCTTGGATGACTACACTACCAGCTCTCCTGGGCCTCCAGATTGCAGATGGTAAGCCATGGGAATTCTCAGCCTCTGTAATCACATCAGCCAATCCCTCATAATAAATAGCTTTCTCTGTATCTATCTATATAGCTATAGATATAGATATACAGATATATCCTATTGGCCTTGTTTCTCTGGAGAACTCTGACTAATACACACATCTAGTCTCGTTTTGGTCCTCAGAAGACCTGAGCTAATCCACTAATCAATGACTCAGTGACCAATTCTACTCCTTGTGACATACCACAGAGAAACTTGAGCAGGTACATCAGAAGACTACAGGAATGTTTATGGAAGAAATTAAAATGGAACAAACATGATGCTCTGGTTTTATTTATTGTGATTTTACTCTCTCACCTATAAAAGTAATCTAATTTAACTTAATATAAAAGAAATGGGTTACAAAATCCCAGTTTTCCAGTCATTTCTACTGAAATAAGAAATCTTAGGCTATTGCTAAAATATCAATAACTGAACAAAGGAAGATAAATGATAGTTGTTATGGAGATGTTCTCATTAGAAAATTGTGGTCTCAAAATTTTTCTCCAACTTGCATGCAGAAGATACTTTTTTTTGTATTTTTGTAGAGACATGGTTTCACTATGTCACCCAGGCTATTCTCGAACTCCTGAGCTCAAGCGATCCTCCCACCTTGGCACAAGGATCCTCCCAAAGTGCTAGGATTACAGGAGTGACCCACCGTGCCTGGTGAGAAGATATTTTTAAAAAGAAATAAACAGTTGAAAAGGTCAGGCATATTTATTTGACTATCACTTATGCCTTTTTATCTGCATAGAAGTTCCACTTTGGATACTAAACATTTTTTAAAAACATAATGGCGAACATCATACAACAAACCCAAAAGTCCATCAACATTAGTATGGATAAATACATTGTGACATATACCACAGTGAAATGTAAGTCCACATTCTCTTAATTGCAATCCTGAAATCCAAAAATCAACAAAAGATATTTTATAAAGCTTCAGCAAATGTATTTTGTAGAGCCTCAGAATCATTTGAGGTAGATTTATTTAGGTTCATTTTGCAATTGATACTCTGAAAAGTTAAATTACTTGACCAAGATGGTATAGATGGAACTCAAACCTGAGTCAGTACAAGCCAAAGTGGCTGCTTCATTATTTTACTACTACGTCAGAGCCATCACCACCCAAAAGTCATGAGGATGATATTGTGATAATGACAGTTACAACTCCTTATTAAAGTTAACTGTTTTCAAACCCCAGCTTCCCACGGATGGTGATCATGAAAAGTGACATATATGGTGACAAGTTATTCCAGTTTTCCAAGAACTGAGGGGTTCCCCACAAGTGGGACTTTCTATTTTAAAAGCAGGAAAGTTATGAGCAAACACGAAGGACTAATTGATCACCTGCAGAAAGTGCTCTCATTTTCTTAACTCTATCAAGAGAAACAAGACTATCAACAAAAGCTAATATTTTATGAGCATTGGATATGAACTAGTCATTGTTCTAGTTCTGCACAATCCCTATCTAATTTAATCCTCACAACAACTTTATGAGTTAGGCATTGTTATTACCTCTTCAAGTAGATGCAGAAAGTGAAACCAGAAAGATTGGGCAACTTGTTCAGTGTCACAGCCCATAAGCTGGTGGCCCAGTGAAAGTTTATCAGACCCAGAAGGAATGTGTTTGCTCACCATATCCAAGAGTATGACGTTAGCACATGCTGGCAATGCCTGTTCACTATCCAATTGCACAAATTAGAATCTCTTGTGTTGGATTTTATATCATAGGGCCTGAAAAAGTCTGCAACTGATTCCAGAATTTTGATGCTTTCAGCAGCCCCTTATGGTAGGTTTATGTCCACAGCTTACAAAAGGAAGAAAATGAAGCTCAGAAAAAAAAATCATTTGCCCAAAATATAAAAGCTAATTGAGGTTTAGAGCTGGGAGGCATGTCATCTAACATTTTCAGTACATCAGAAACTCCAGGTTTCATTTTATCTACTATTACCAACAATACTAATAACTATTATACAATTTATTGAAAGCCTACTCTGTATTAGCACTTTGGATATGTGATCTCATTATCTACAACAATACAAAATATGTACATCATTTACAGATCAGGAAATTGGAAGCTCAAAGAGGATAAGAAAATGTGTTGGTTGTAGAGGATTACACAGCTAGGAAAGATAGGGTTTCCCTCTAGTCTTGTAAAACACCAAACCCAACACTCTTAATGAATGATGACGTTGATAATGCTGTTGATAATTATGACAGGATCTTTTATTTTTAAATTATTGTGAGTTTATAAAGTTATTTTATCCACGCTAGTTCCGCTGAAGGTTCTTCAAAAGATCAAGAGGGTAGATACTACCAATATGCCAAGAATACCTGAGTCTCAGCTGTAACCAGAGTACATTGTTACCCCTTCTCCCCCAACACACATAGACACACAAAACACATGTCTGCTTCATAAGTTTCTAGTAAATGCATATTCCCAAGATATTTTACTCAAATTTGAAAAAACTGTAAAATTGAAACCTATGAAAAACCTATAGAATAGCTTTCCTATTTTAAAAGGGTGGGGAATGAAGAAGGGAGACTAAGATTTAGAAATGTCTTTCCATCTGATCTCCAGTTTAGCCTCATCCAGGAGGTCTACAGGACACATTGCTAGATAACTAAAATGCAAAAATCAGCCCCAAAAAGATCTCGTATTATCATTGTCCAGGGTTCTTGCCTTTATGTAGGTTTACGTGCCTGACACCAATACATGTCTTTGCTCTTTGAGAAGATCACAGAAAACAAACAGCCTAGAGTTATGTAAATGTTTGGAGTCTATGTTTGAGGACGATTTTTCTCCAACTATTCTACTTTAAACAGAAATTAGAAATGAAACCAGCATCTCAGCTGGGCGCAGTGGCTCACACCTGTAATTCCAGCACTTTGGTAGGCTGAGGTGGGTGGATCACGAGGTCAAGACATCAAGACCAGCCTGGCCAACATGGTGAAACCCCGTCTCTACTAAAAATACAAAAATTAGCTGGGCATGGTGGCATCCACCTGTAGTCCCAGCTACTCGGGAAGCTGAGGCAGGAGAATTGCTTGAATCTGGGAGGCAGAGGTTGCAGTGAGCTGAGATCACACCACTGCACTCCAGCCTGGCAACAGAGAGAGACTCGTCTCAAAAAAGAAAAAAAAAATAAAAAGAGACCAGCATCTCTAACTTCCTGCTCCTGGACTTCTCTGAGCACCCAGAGCAGCAGCCTCTCCTGTTTGGGCTCTTCTTGGGCATGTACCTCGTCACTGTGTTAAGGAACCTGCTCATCCTTCAAGCCATTGGTTCTGACCCTTGTCTCCACACCCCATGTACTTCTTCCTGGCAAATCTGTCCTTCATCAATACCTGTTTGATCTGCACCATTGTCCCCAAGGTGCTGGTGAACATCCAGACACAACATCACACCATCTCCTATACTGGGTGCCTCATGCAGATGCACTTCTTCATGGCACTAGCCCTGCTAGATAACTTCCTGCTGGCCGTGATGGCGTATGATCGCTACGTGGCCATCTGCCTTCCTCTACACTACATGATCATGCATCCCCAAGCCTGCCTGCTGCTGGCAGCCATGTCCTGACTCTGCTCCCACCTCCAGGTTTTCTCACTCATTCTCCTGATGATTCGATTCTCATTCTGGGCCTCCCATTCCATCCCACAGTTTTTCTGTGATCTTTTCCCACTTCTCAAACTTGCCTGTTCAGACATCAAGGTCTTTCACTTCATGATGTTCACTGAAGCCACTCTTTCTGGTGTTGTCCCTCTCATCTGTGTCCTAGTCTCTTATGCCCACATCATGCACACCATCCTCAGAGTTTCCTCTGCTGAGGGGAAACACAAAGCCTTCTCTACCTGTGGCTGTCACCTGACAGTGATCACTCTTTTCTATGGAACCCTGTTTCTGGTGTATTTCCAGCCTTCATTCCTACTAGCAGATACTGGAATGATTGCATCCGTTGTATACACAATGGTCACCCCCATGCTGAACTCTTTTGTCTATAGCCTGAGGAAGAGGGACATGAAAGAGGCTTTGTGGAGACTCTTTGGCTTGAGAAAATGCACTACTCAATAAAGAGTCCTGCCCCACAGCAGAAGCCCAGGCTCTTCTGAATGCCTTCCTAATTGAACTTCTCTATTACAATCTTGAAAAACTCAAAGCCAAGGCAGGATGAATGCTCAGTGTTACAGGCAGGTTTAACAAATGAGGAATGCCTGATGTGGCAGGACTGGAATAGGATCCACTGGCTAGGGATAGAGCTACAGCCTGGAGAGATGGAGTGGCCAGCAATTCCTACAGGATGACATAATTAGTGGGGAGAGGTACCCAAGCAGATTCATACCAGAGAATGGGAACCACCAAAAGAATGACATCAGATAGAACTTAGGTTCTTGAAGGAAGCACAGTTAGCAGCTCAGTCTGACTGACAGGCCTCACTCAATGAGAAAAAATACTGACTAGATCTGAGAAGGGTCACATACTTCAACTTTCAGGGACTATTTCCTAGTCCAGCTTAGGAAGCAGCTCACTCACAGGGATTAACTTCCACATGCAGAAAACAACCAAAAAGGCACACGTTTTGGTAGGACTAACAAAGCCAGAATTGTTCTAGAAGAAACTAAGCACAAATAGATCAGAGAACTGGTCCCAAGTCATCCAACTGAGATTAGAGCTAAAGACTCTGACAGGGACTTATTGGGATGAGCCCTTAATTCTTTAGTTTTAAATCCTGATTTATTTTCCTTATATGTCCTGCAATACATACTCATTATAATAATTTTGTAAAACTATTTCATTGCATCATTACTTGTAATAGTGAGAGGTTAAAAACCTAGTAGTTTTCAGAAATAGGAACGCCTTTACACTGTTGATGGGAGTGTAAATTAGTTCAACCATTGTGGAAGACGATGTGGTGATTCCTAAAGGATCAAGAACTACCATTGAACCCAACAATCCCATTACTGGGCATATACCCAAAGGATTATAAATCATGCTACCATAAAGACACATGCACACGTATGTTTATTGCGACACTATTCACAGTAGCAAAGACTAGGAACCAACCCAAATGTCCATCAATAATAGAATGGATAAAGAAAATATGGCACATATATACCATGGAATACCATTCAGCCATAAAAAAGGATGAGTTCATGTCCTTTGCAGGGACATGGATGAAGCTGGAAACCATCATTCCAGCAAAATATCACAAGGACAGAAAACCAAACACTGCATGTACTCACTCATAAGTGGGAGATGAACAATGAGAACACATGGACACAGGGAGGGGAACATCACATACTTGGGCCTGTTGGGGGTGGGGGGCTGTGAGAGGGATAGCATTAGGAGAAATACCTAATGTAAATGTTGAGTTGATAGGTGCAGTAAACCAACATGACACATGTATACCTATTTAACAAAGGTGCACGTTGTGCACATGTACCCCAGAACTTAAAGAAAAAAAAAACCTCCTAGTGGGTTTCTATGTGCTTCCTAAGCTGGACTTAGAAATAGTCCCTGAAAGTCGAAGTATGTGACCCTTCCCAGATCTTTTCAGTATTTCTTGTCATTGAGTGAAGTCTGTCAGTCATAGACTGAGCTGCTAATCATAGACTGAGCTGCTAACTCAGTAGGACACAATAGCCAAGATTTGGAACCAACTTAAGTGTTCATCAGTGGATGAATGGATAAAGAAAATGTGGTACATAGCCACAGTGGAATGTTATTCAACCATAAAAATGAAATTTTGTCATTTGCAACAACATGGATGGAACTGGACATTATGTTAAGTGAAATAAGCCAGACACAGAAAGACAAATATTGTATATTCTCATTCATATGCGGAAGCTAAGAAAAATTGAGTTCATGGAGCTAGAGCGTAGAATAATGGTTACCAGAGGCACAGAAAAGTATTGGGGAGGGGGAAAATAAAGAGAGGTAGGTTAATGGGTACAAAAATACAGTTGGAGGCCGGGCACAGAGGCTCACACCTGTAATCCCTGCACTTTGCGAGGCCAAAGTGGGTGGATCACTTGAGGTCAGGAGTTCAAGACCAGCCTGGCCAAAGCGGTGAAATCCCGTCTCTACTAAAAATACAAAATTAGTATGTGATTGGTAAGCCTACAAAATTAGGCATGTGTGATGGCACATGCCTGTAATCCCAGCTAGTCAGGAGGCTGAGGCAGGAGAATGACTTGAACCCGGGAGGCAGAAGTTGCAGTGAGCCGAGATTGTGCCACTGGACTCCAGCCTAGGTGACAGAGGGAGACTCTGTCTCAAAAAAAAAGAAAAACAGTTAGAAAGAAAGAATAGGATTAGTGTTTGGTAGCACAAGAGGGTGACTATAGTTAACAATGCTCTGTTGTGTATTTCAAAAAAAACAAAAAGAGTGGAATTGGAATGCTCCTAACACAAAGAAATTATAAACACTTGAGGTGATGGCTCTTCCAGTTACCCCGATTTGATCATTACACATTATAGGCTTGTATCAAAATATCACATCTACCCCATAAATATGTACAACTAGTATGTATCCATAAAATTAAAAATTAAAAAAAAAACAAGTAGGAAAAAGAAGAAAACACCATCACTTCATTTAAAGACAAGCACTGTTATATTTTACATCATTTCTCTCCTATCTTTTTCTAACTGTTTTTGTCTTTTACTTTGTTGAGAAAATATTATAGGTACAATTTTATATACTTTTTTACTTATCCCTCTAACATTCGTTGTCTTCATATTAATTCACTCTTCCTAGACATTTGTCTAAGATTATATCAGAAGAAAGATCCATGATTTACATAACATTTCACTATCTTTGGACGACTAGGAGGTTTCTAAATTTTTACTATTACAAGTAATGATGCAATGGAAGTATCTTAAAAAAAAAAAAAAAAACCTTTATTTTTTATTTTAAGTACTGGGGTACATGTACAGGATGTGCAGGTTTGTTACATAGGTAAACGTGTGTCATGGTGGTTTGCTGCACCTATCAACTCATCACCTAGTTATTAAGCCCTGCATGCATTAGCTGTTTTTCCTAATGCTCTTCCTCCCGCCACCCCACCCCTCAGCAGGCCCCAGTGTGTGTTGTTCCCCTCCCTGTGTCCATGTGTTTTCATTGTTCAGCTCCCATTTGTGAGAACATGGGGTGTTTGGTTTTTTTGTTCCTGCCTCAGTTTTCTGAGGATAATGACTTCCAGCTCCATCCATGTCCCTGCAAGCGACATGATCTCATTTCAGAAAGAACCCTTTCTTTGAGGCAGAGTCTCTCTATGTCACCCAGGCTGGAGGGCGGTGGCCATCATAGTTTACTGCAGCCTTGAATTCCTGTGCCAAAGTGACCCTCCTGTCTCAGCCTCCCTGTAGCAGGGACTACAAGCATGCACCACCACACTTAGCTAATCTTTTATTTCTTGTAGAGACGGGTTCTTGCTGTGTTGCCCAGGCTGGTCTCAAACTCCTGGCCTTAAGCAATCCTCTTGCCTCAGCCTCTCAAAGTGCTAGGATTACAGGCATGAGCCACTACGCCCAGCCAAGAACCCATTTTTATATGTATAGTCTGTTACCTTTAGTATTTTCAGAAGTAGGATGTCTAAGTAGAACATTTTTAGGGCTCTTTATCCATGGTGCCAAACTACCCAAATGAGAGTACCTTTTTATGGTATTAGGTCTAACATTTAAGTCTCTAATCCATCTTGAATTAATTTTTGTATAAGGAGTAAGGAAAGGATCCAGTTTCAGCTTTCTACTTATGGCTAGCCAATTTTCCCAGCACCATTTATTAAATAGGGAATCCTTTCCCGTTTCTTATTTCTCAGGTTTGTCAAGATCAATGGCTCTTTAGATGTGTAGTATTATTTCTGCGGATTCTGTTCTGTTCCATTGGTCTATATCTGTTTGGTACACCAGTACCATGCTGTTTGGTTACTGCATGTAGTATAGTTTGAGAGTCGGGTAGCGTGGTACCTCCAGCTTTGTTCTTTTGACTTAGGATTGTCTTGGAGATGCGGGCTCTTTTTGGTTCATATGAACTTTAAAAGCAGTTTTCCAATTCTGTGAAGAAACTCATTGGTAGCTTGATGGGGATGGCATTGAATCTATAAATCACCTTGGGCAGTATGGCCATTTCCACGATATTGATTCTTCCTATCCACCATGAGCATGGTATGTTCTTCCATTTGTTTGTGGCCTCTTTTTATTTCACTGGAGCAGTGGTTTGTAGTTCTCATGAAGGTCCTTTTCCATCCCTTGTGGTTGGATTCCCTAGGTATTTTATTCTCTTTGAAGCAATTGTGAATGGAAGTTCATTCATGATTTGGCTCTGTGTTTGTCTGTTATTGGTGTATAAGAATGCTTGTGATTTTTGCACATTAATTTTTTGTATCCTGAGACTTTGCTGAAGTTGCTTATCAGCTTAAAGGATTTTGGGCTGGGGAACAATGCAGGGTTTCTAAATATACAATCATGTCATCTGCAAACAGGGACAATTTGACTTCTTCTTTTCTAACTGAATACCTGATTTCTTTCTCTTGCCTAATTGCCTAGCAGAACTTCCAACACTATGTTGAATAGGAGTGGTGAGGAGAGGGTATCTATCTTGTGCCAGTTTTCAAGGGAATTTTCCAGTTTTTGCCCATTCAGTATGATATTTGGCTGTGGGTTTTGTCATAAATAGCTCTTATTATTTTTGAGAGTCACGTTCCATCAATGCAATTTATTGGCGTTTTAGCATGAAAGGGCTGTTGAATTTTGTCAAAGCCTTTTCTGCATCTATTGAGATAATCATGTGGTTCTTGTCTTTGGTTCTGTTTATATGCTGGATTATGTTTATTGATTTGCGAAGATGTTAGGCAGCCTTGCATCCCAGGGATGAAGCCCACTTGATCATGGTGGATAAACTTTTGATGTGTTATTGAATCCGGTTTGCCAGTATTTTTATTGAGGATTTTTGCATCGATGTCATCAGGGATATGGGTCTAAAATTCTCTTTTTTGATGTGTTTCTGCCAGGCTTTGGTATCAGGATGATGTTGGCCTCATACAAAAATGAGTTAGGGAGGATTCCCTCTTTTTCTATTGATTGGAATAGTTTCAGAAGAGGAATATGTTACCAACTCCTCTTATACCTCTGGTAAATTCAGCTGTGAATCCATCTGGTCCTGGACTTTGGTTGGTAGGCTATTAATTGTGCCTCAATTTCAGAGCCTACTATTGGTCTATTCAGGGATTCAACTTCTTCCTGGTTTTAGTCTTGGAAGAGTGTAAGTGTCAGGAAATTATCCATTTCTTCTAGGTTTTCCAGTTTATTTGCGTAGAGTGTTTTATAGTATTCTCTGATGGTAGTTTGTATTCCTGTGGGCTCGGTGGTGCCCTTTATCATTTTTTTTAATTCGTCGATTTGATTCTTCTCTCTTTTCTTCTTTATTAGTCTTGCTAGTGGTCTGTCAATTTTGTTGATCTTTTTCAAAAACAAACTCCTGGATTCATTGATTTTTTGGAGGTTTTGTGTCTCTATCTCCCTTCAGTTCTGCTCTGATCTTAGTTATTTCACTTTTGCCTTCTGCTAGCTTTTCAGATGTGTTAGAAGCTCTTGCTTCTCTAGTTCTCTTAATTCTTGATGTTAGAGTGTCAGTTTTGATCTTTCCTGCTTTCTCTTGTGGGCATTTGAAAAGATTGCTGTCAAATTTCCCTCTACACTACTTTAAATGTGTCCCAAGAGATTCTGGTATGTTGTATCTTTGTTCTCATTGGTTTCAAGAACACATCTTTATTTCTGCCTTCATTTCGTGATGTACCCAGTAGTCATGCAGAACGGAAGGTTGTTCAGTTTCCATGTAGTTGAGAGCGGTTTGATTGAGTTTCTTAGTCCTGAGTTCCTAGTTTCATTTGCACTGTGGTCTGAGAGACAGTTTATTTATAATTCTGTTCTTGTACATTTTGCTGGTGCTTTACTTCAATTATATGGTCAATTTTGGAGTAAGTACGATGTGCTGAAGAATGTCTTAATATTCTGTTGATTTGGGGTGGAGAGTTCTATAGATGTCTATTAGGTCTGCTTGCTGCAGAGATGAGTTCAATTCACCGGATATCCTTGTTAACTTTTCTGTCTTGTTGATCTGTCTAATGTTGACAGTGGAGTGTTGAAGTCTCCCATTATTATTGTATGGGAGTCCCTAAGTCTCTTTGTAAGTCTCTAAGGACTTGCTTTATGAATCTGGGTGCTCCTGTATTTGCCTATATTTAGGAGTAGTTAAGCTCTTCCTGTTAGATTGATCCCTTTACCATTGTGTAATGGCCTTCTTTGTCTCTTTTGATCTTTGTTGGTTTTAAAGTCTGTTTATCGAGACTAGGATTGCAACCCCTGCTTTTTTTCGTTCTCCATTTTGCTTGGTAAAATCTTCCTCCATCCCCTTTATTTTGAGCCTATGTATGTCTCTGCATGGATGGGTCTCCCTGAATACAGCAGACTGATGGGTCTTGACTCTTTATCCAGTTTGCCAATCTGTGTCTTTTCATTGGAGCATTTAGATCCATTTACATTTAAGGTTAAGATTGTTATGTGTGAACTTGATCCTGCCATTATGATATTAACTGGATTTATTTTGCTTCGTTAGTTGATGCAGTTTCTTCCACAGCCTCGATGGTCTTTACATTTTGGCATGTTTTTGCAATGGCTGGTACCGG
The DNA here is from genome assembly GCF_008728515.1 of Papio anubis. Classification (NCBI taxonomy): domain Eukaryota; kingdom Metazoa; phylum Chordata; class Mammalia; order Primates; family Cercopithecidae; genus Papio; species Papio anubis. Next base: position 32,661 of record NW_022161148.1, on the reverse strand, counting down.
TTGTTCCTTTCCATGTTGAGTGCTTCCTTCAGGGGTCTCTTGTAAAGGCAGGCCTGAGTGGTGACAAAATCTCTAAGCACATTTGCTTATCCTGTAAAGGATTTTATTTCTCCTTCACTTATGAAACTTAGTTTGGCTGGATATGAAATTCTGGGTTTTTAAAATTCTTTTCTTGAAGAATGTTGAATATTGGCCCCACTCTCTTCTGGCTTGGAGAGTTTCTGCTTGAGAGATCTGCTGTTAGTCTGATGGGCTTCCCTTTGTGCGTTAACTGACCTTTCTCTCTGGCTGCCCTTAAGATTTTTTCCTTCATTTCAACTTTGGTGGATCTGGCAATTATGTGTCTTGGAGTTGCTCTTCTCGGGGAGTATCTTTGTGCGTTCTCTGTATTTCCTGGATTTGAATGTTGGCCTGCCCTAGTAGGTTGGGGAAGTTCTCACAGGATGATATCCCTGAAGAGTGTTTTCCAACTTGGTTCCATTTTCCCCCCTCACTTTCAAGACTTTAATCAGACGTAGATTTGGTCTTTTATAATCCATACTTCTTGCAGGCTTTGTTCATTTTCTTTTTCTTCTTTTTCTTTTGGTTTCTCTTCTCCTTCATTTTCATTCATTTGATCCTCAATCGCTGATACTCTCTTTTCTTCCAGTTGATAGAGTTGGTTACTGAAGCTTGTGTGCATTTATCCACTGCGTATTTCTCGTGTCATGGTTTCATCTCTTTCATTTCGTTTATGACCTTCTCTGGTATTCTCTAGCCATCAATTCTTCCACTTTTTTCCAAGTTTTTTAGTTTCTTTCGCTGGGTCACGTGATTCCTCCTTTAGCTCTGAAATTTGATGGACTGAAACCTTCTTCTCTCATCTCGTCAAAGTCATTCTCAGATCCAGCTTTGATCCGTTGATTGCTGGCGTAGGCTGCGCTCCTTTGCGGAGGGAGATGCACTCTTATTTTTTGAATTTCCAGCTTTTCTGCCCTGCTTTTTCCCCATCTTTGTGGGTTTATGCCTCTGGTCTTTGGTGGTGATGTACTGATGGGGTTTTGGTGTAGAGTGTCCTTCCTGTTTGATAGTTTTTCCTTCTAACAGTCCAGGACCCTCTCATTAATATAAATTCATGCTGGGTGCTTGAGGTCACTCAGACCCTGTTTGCCTGGGTAGCATCAGCAGCAGAGGCTGCAGAAGATAGAACATTTCTGAACAGCGAGTGTACCTGTCTGATTCTTGCTTTGGAAGCTTCTTCTCAGGGGTGTACTCACCCTGTGAGGTGTGGGGTGTCCAGTTGCCCTGAGGTGGGGGATGTCTCCCGGATTAGCAGAGCTTCTCAGGGGTCAGGGACCCGCCAGGCAAACAGTCTGTCCGTTCTCAGATCTCAGCCTACGTGTTGGGAGATCCTGCTCTCTTCAAAGCTGTCAGACAGAATTAGTTTAGTCTGCAGAGGTTTGCTGCTTTGTTGTTGTTGTTGTTGTTGTTGTGTAGCTGTGCCCTGTCCCCAGAGGGGTGGAGTCTACAGAGACAGGCAGGTTTCTTGAGCTGCTGTGAGCTCCACCCAGTTAGGAGCTTCCCAGCAGCTTTGTTTACACCCTGCCAGCCCCTCTCAGCAATGGCTGAGCCCCTCCCCAGCCTGGCTGCTGCCTTGCCCGATGCTCAGCATGCAGACTGCTGTGCCTTGTAGGGAGGCTCCGTGGGCGTGGGACCCTCCCGGCCAGGTGTGGGATATGATCTCTGGGTAGTACCTGTTTGCTTAAAGCGCAATATTGGGGTGGGAGTTACCCGATTTCCAGGTGTTGTGTGTCTCAGTTCCCTGGCTGGGAAGGTTCCCTTCCCCTTGCGCTTCCCAGGTGAGCAATGCACCTCGCCCTGCTTCTTCTCGCTGGTCGGGCTGCAGCAGCTGACCAGCACCATCGTCCGGCACTCCCAGTGAGATGAACCCAGTACCTCAGTTGAAAATGCAGAAATCCCTGCCCGGTCTTCTGTGTGGCTGGCTGGGAGTTGGAGACTGGAGCTGTTCCTATTCGGCCATCTTGCTCCGCCCCCCGATTTTTTTTTTTAATTTGGTAAAGACAGAGAACATTTGAAAAGCACAATTAACAGTATCAGCCTAATAGACATATATAGAACACTGCATTGACACTTGCAGAGAACACATTCTTTGCAAGAACTCAAAGGAAATTTTGCAAAACTTGCTCATTTACTGAGCCACAAAGCAAAATTCAATAAATGTCAAAGGGTTGAAATCATATAGGCCACATGCACTTAAACTAAAAATCGTAACAAAATATTACTAGAAATCCACATATATTTAGGAATTGAGAACTCAGCTAGGAAGAATCTAGGAGCAAAAAAATAATAACGACGACTATTACGGAGTATTTTTATCTGACTGAGAACCAATACAAAACACTGTTTACAAGAAATATATAACCTTACATGCAAAGGTTAGAAAAAAAATACTGCAAAATAATAAGCTAAGTATCTATCTTAAGAAATTAAAAGAACAGCAACATCAATCCAAGCAGGGTAAAAGAAAGGAAGTAAAACAGATGAGAGCAAAACATAACAAAATGGAATAAAACACACAATGGAAAAGACCAACAAAAATAACAGATTTTTTTTGAAAATATAATTTACATTCATTTGGTAAAAATGGTTATGTGGGTAAAATACCAATAACAGGAATTTAAAAAGCAACATCACCTCTGATATTAAAGAGAATATTATAAATAATGTTATATACAAATAAATTTTAAAATTTAGATTAATAGACACATTTCTAGAAAAATATAACACATCAAAACTAATTTTAAAAGTAATAGAGAATCGGGGACAGGCACGGTGGTTCATGCATGTGATCCCGGCACTTTGGGAGGTGAAGGCAGGCAAATCATCTGAGGTCAAGAGTTCAAGACCAGCCTGGCCAACATGGTGAAACCCATCTCCACTAAAAATACAAAATTAGCCGGGCATGGTGGTGTGTGCCTATAATTCCAGCTATTCAGGAGGCTGAGGCAGAAGAATCACTTGAACCTGGGAGGTGGAGGTTGCAGTGAACCAAGATCACGCCATTGCACTCCAGCCTGGGCAAAAAGAGAGAAACTCCATCTCAAAAAAAAAAAAAAAAGAGAGTAATAGAAAATCCAAATAAACATATAACCATTGAAAAAGCTAAATCAGTAGCCAAAATTTTTCCTTGAAGAAAATTTCAGGTCCAGATGGCTACAACAGTGTGTTCTGTAAGTAATTCAAGCGTAATCCTCAACGAATTAACACAGGAACAGAAAACAAATACTGAATGTTCTCACTTAGAAGTAGGAGCTAAACGTTGAGCATCCAGGGACATAAAGGTGGGAAAAATAGACACTGGGGACTACTAGAGGGGGAAGAGAGGAAGAAGGTGTGGGTTGAAAAGCTCTTTATTGGGTACTACGTTAAAATTTAAAAAGAAAGATCATCTCCTAGAGACAAAGTAAATTTTAAAATTATTTTTAAAAAAGAAAAGGAAGGAGGGAAGGAGGGGAGGGGAGGGGAAAGGAGGGGAGGGGAGGGGAGGGGAGGGAGATGGGTACAGTGGCTCCTGCCTGTAATCCCAGTATTTACTTTGGGAGGCCAAGGCTGGCAGATCGCTTGAGCCCAGGACATCAAAACCACCCTGAGCAACAGAGCAAAACCCCATTTTTATAAAAAGTGCAAAAATTAGCCTGGCATGATAACATGCACCTGTGGTCCCAGCTACTCAGGAGGCTGAGGTGGGAGGATCACCTGAGCCTGAGTGGTTGAGACTGCTATGAGCAGTGATCGTGCCAGTGCACTCCAGCCTGGGTGACAGAGTGAGACCCTGTCTGGGGAAAAAAAAACCATTCCTAGCTTGCAAAACTCTTCAAGAGTATAGAAAATAAGGGGATACTCACCATCTCCCTTTCTGAGATTAGAACCGCATCTATACCCCAAAACTGATTTTTAAAAAACTGCAAAAAAGTTATGACAAGCATATCTCATTCATAAATATTAATGTACCAATTCAAAGTAAAATATTAGTAATATAATTATTATAACATGCAGAAGAATACATATCATGACTAAGTTGAGTTTTCCCAAGAAGGCAAGATTGATGAAACATTCAATAATTGAAGTCACCATATTAACAAAAAAATAGACACTCATCATATGATTATCTTAATAGATGCAAGAAAAAATATATGATACAATTCAACTCATATTCCACAATCCACAATCCATTTTGTCCTCTTAACAAAATGGGGTTTTAAAAAGCTGAAAGTTAGCTTTTCTCAAACATACAGCATGTATAACACATAATAGTAATATATTTAAATCTTTTCTGTCTAAATGAGGAAAAAAGACAAAATACCAGCTCTCACCACAACTATTTCACATTGTACTTGAGGTCACATTCAGTGCAATAAGATGAGAAAAATAAATAGAAGATGTAAGTACTACAAAGAAAGAAAAAAAACTTCATTTTATTCATATATGATGTTTTCATATAATAGCAATTCAAAAAAGTCTGTGGATGAATTATTGTAATTTATAATTAGGTTTATTCCTAAGTATTTTATTTTTCTGTAACTATTGTGAATGATACTGCTTCCTTGACTTCTTTTTCAGATAGTTTGCTATTGGCATGTAGAAATGCTACCGATTTTTGTATGTTGATTTTATATCCTGAAATGTTAACAAATTTATTCATTAGTTCCAACAGTTTTTTGGTGGGGTCTCCAGGGTTTTCGAGATATGTGATCATGTCATCTACAAACAGGGAAAATTGTCAACTTCCTCCTTTCCAATGTGGATGTCCTTTACTTCTTTCTTTTGCCTGATGGCACTGGCTAGGAATTACAGTACTCTCTTGAATAAAACTGTAGAAAGTGAGCATCCTTATCTTGTTCTAAATCTGAAAAGAAAAGCTTTCAACTCTTCCACATTCAACTGATGTGTGCTGTAGGTTTGTCATATATGGCCTTTACTGTATTGAGGTATGCTCCTTCTACACCCATTTTGCTGAGGGTTTTCTTCATGAAGGGATGTTGAATTTTATCAAACACTTTTAAGCATCTATTAAAATTATCATATGGTTTTTATCCTTGGTTCTGTTAATGTGATGTGTTTATCGATTTTCATATATTAAATCATCCTTTCATCCTGGGGATGAATCCTGCTTGGTAATGCTGAATGGTCTTTTTAATATGCTGTTGAATGCAGTTTGCTAGTATTTTGTTGAAGATTTTTGCATCGATGTTCTTTGGGGATATTGGCCTGTAGTTTTCTTCTTTTGTTATGTCCTTGTCTGGTTTCACAATCAGGGTAATGCTAGCCTTGTACATGAGTTTGGAAGTATGCCCTCCTCTTCGGTTTTTTGGAATAGTTGAGTAAAATGAGTATTGGTTCTTCTTTAAATGTTTGGTAGAATTTAGCAGTGACACAGTCAGGTCCTGGGCTTTTCTTTGATGGCGGAATTATTAGTATGGCTTTGATCTCGTTACTCATTATTCATCTGTTCAGGTTTTCTATTCCTTCATGACTCAGTCTTGGTAAGCTGTAGGTGTCCAGGAATTTATCCATTTGTTCTAGATTTTCCAATTTGTTAGTGTATAGTTATTAATAGTAGTCTCTTATGATCCTTGGTATTTCTATGGTATCAGTTTTAATCTCTCCTTTTTCATCTCTGATTTTATTTATTTGAGTATTCTCTCTTCTTTTCTTTGTCTAGCTAAAGGTTTGGTTATTTTGCTTATACTTCCAAAAACACTAACTCTTAATTTCATTGCTCTTTTCATTGTTTTTCAGGCCCTACTTCATTTATTTCTGCTCCATCTTTATTGTTTCTTTGCTTCTACTTATTTTAGGTTTAGATTGATCTTCGTTTTTTAGTTCCTTGAGGTGCAATATTTGGTTGTTTAGTTAAGATCTTTCTACTTTTTGATGTAACCTTTTATTGCTATAAACTTCCTTCTTAATGCTGCTTTTGCTGTATGCCATAGGATCTGATACGTTGTGTTTTCATTTTCATTTGTCTCTAAGAATTTTTAAATTATTCTTTAAATTTTTTCATTGACCCATCGGTTGTTCATGAACATGTCATTTAATTCCCATATATCTGAACAGTTTCCAAAGTTCCTTCTGTTATTGATTTCTAGTTTTATTGCATTGTAGTCAGAAAGATACTAGATCTGATTTTAATTTTTTTAACTTTTTTAAGACTAATTTTGTGACCTAATATATGGTCTACCCTGGAGAATGTTCTATGTGCTGTTGAAAAAAATATGTATTCTGCAGCAGTTGTGCAGAATGTTCTATAAATGTCTGTTAGGTCCATTGGGTCTAGAGTGCAGTTTAACTCCAATGTTTCTTTGTTGATTTTATGTCTGAATTATCTGTTCATTGCTGTGAAGTCCCATACTAGGGAGGTGAAAGATCTCTACAATGAAAACTATAAAACATTGATTAAAGAAATTGAAGAGGGTGCAAATAAAAGGAAAGATATCCTGTGTTCATGAATTGAAAAAAATAATATAGTTAAAATGACTATACTACCCACAGATTTAATGCAATTTCTATCAAAATATCAATCATATTCATCACAGAAATAGAAAAAAATCTGAAAATACATATGAAAAGGAAAAAGACCCTGGATCACCAAAGCAATCTTGAGCAGAAAGAATGAAGCTGGAGGCATGACACTACCTGAATTCAAAAGCTATAGTAACGAAATCAGCATGGTAACTGGCATAAAAACAGACATATAAGCCAATGGAACTGAATAGAGAACCCAGAAATAAATCCATGCACCTAACAGCCTACTGATTTTTGACAAAGGTGCCAAGAATACACATTGGAGAAGGACAGTCTCTTTAGTAAATGGTATTGGGAAAATAGGATATCCATATTCAGAAGAATGAAGGTAGACTTTTATCTCTCACTATATACAAAAATCAACTCTAAGTGGATTAAAGATTTAAATATAAGACCCAAAACTATGAACCTACTAGAAGAAAACTTAGAGAAAATGCATCAAGAAATTGGACTGGGCAGGGATTTTTTAAAATAAGACCTCAAAAGCACAGACAACAAAAGCAAAAATAGAAAAATGGGATTACATTAAACTAAAAAGGTTCTGTGCAGAAAAGGAAAAAAATCAATAAGGTATAGAGACAACAGGCAAAAGTATTTGCAAACTATGCATCTGACAAGGAGTTAATATCCAGACTATATAATTAACTCAAACAACTCAATAGTGAAAATAATAATAATAATAATTTGACTTTAAAGTGGGTAAAAGACCTGAAAAGACATTTCTCGAAAGAAGACTTATAAGTGGCCAACAGATAAATGAAAAAATGACTAATATCACTAATCATCAGGGAAATGCAAATCAAAACTAAAACGAGATATTACCTCACCAGTTAGAATGTTACCAAAAAGACAAAAAAACAAATCCTGGAAAGGATGCAGAGAAAGGAAATTGTTTCCCCCATGCTGTTCTCATGATAGTGAATTCTCACAAGATCTGATGGTTTTATAAATGGCAGTTTTTCCTGCATTCTCACATGCTCTCTCATCCGCTGCCACGTAAAACGTGCCTGCTTCCCCTTCCGCCATGATTGTAAGTTTTCTGAGGCCTCCCCAGCCACGCGGAACTGTGAGTCAATTAAACTTCCTTTGTTTATATTAATAAAGTATCCACTCTTGGGTAGTATTTCTTTTTAGCAGTGTGAGAATGGACTAATACAGAGATCATGAAGTAGAACATTGTTTTTTGGTTATTGGTTTCTAATAATTTCTCAGGTGGCACATTTGCATTTTGTGTAGTTTTCTGCATGTGTTGTACTATTTAATTTTTTAGATGCACATGAGATAATGAGTACACACTCATCTGAATGTCCTTCTATCATCTGAAAAACTCTGACAATAAAAAAATTTTATTACTGCCTGTGGTGAACTCATTTAGTCCACAAACCATGATCTAAATTTGCACAAGGCTACTTGTAGTCTTTATTAGTTGTGCTTAGTGTGAATATTCATTCTGTTGTGGAAATACTATGTGTTTGATTATGTAGTGTTACCCTAAAAACTTCTGAGAGACTCTTAGATGATATACAAATAATTTCAAATCCGAAAGTTCTGAATTCTGAAATTCAGCAGGCAAACAGTTTATAATGAGGGATTATTAAATAGCAATGGATATGAATGCCCTTCAGCTGCATGTATTCACATGAATGACCCTAAGAGAATAATGTTGAGCAAAATAAGCAACAGAAGAATGCAAAAAAGTATAATTCCCTTTACAAAAAGTACAAAAACAGGCAAATTCAGAGCATACTGTATGTAGTTTAGACATATATGTGTATGTGGCAAAACTACAAAGCAAAGTAAGGAAATGTAACACCATACTCATGATAGGCGTTTCTTCTAAAGAGGGAAGAAAGGAATATAATTGAAAAGAAGCACACACAGAACCTTAAAAGGATTGAACCATATACTGTTTACACAGAGCAGTGAGAAAATGTGCGTTAACTTTATCATCACTATTTAAACAGCACATATGTGTTCTATACATTCTCTTTATGTATATTTACAACATAAATCAACAAATAAATCCAGAGATAGCACCTGTACCTAATATAGAGTCTATACATTAGTCTAATCTCTGCTCCCTGGGATTATAGAGAGTAAGAATGCTTATGACATTTGAAGGTAAAAAATGTGACCTTTGATCTGTTTTATTCTTTACTTTTTTCTTATTTTCTGGAACATACTGTATTTTATCCATAAATGTTGGGCTCTAACTAAAGGTGTGGACTCCATGAAAAAATCATAGTGAAGATGACTGAAGATGACAAATCCAACCTGCAGCTCACCCAACGGAAAATCCAGGAGCAGTGACCCTCCCGAATCCCAACCCTGGTTGTTCTGACGAGGGGCACCATTGACACTGCTGGGACTCAGGGAACCATAGTCCAGAGGGGACAGCCGGGAGGTTGGACAATTACCCTATCTTGTCTCTAACTAGGAGGTCTGGGATTGGGTCCCAAGAGACACTGCACGTGAAAAGTCAGCAGCGTCTCCTGGCTCCTGTACCTGAGGTGTCACTGAAGACCTGACTTTAGTCTATGCTGTTCCTAGACACGGAAAGAATCTGTGACTCCAACCATGTTTTTTTGGAGAGAAAGCAGTGGAGTGAACTCGATATCTTTGGTGGTAGTGGCAGAGTCTGAGACTGGCCAGCATTGCCAGGTAAGAACTGAGGCATAGGAATAGGGAAAGAGAGCAGAATCTAGAGCATGTGCATGTACAAACACACACAAGCAGCCCACACAGCTTCTCCCTTTTTCCTTTCTCTCCTTCTTTCCACTCTTTCTTTCTGCCAATCACTTTTTAGTTAACTCTGGTGTTCATCAGGTCCAGCCTAAGGTCATTGTAGAGAAGAGGTCTCAGACCATCCTTCTCTAAGCTTCATTGGCAACCAGTATATAGCACCTGAGCAATAATAAAGCATAACTCATTCTCAGCCAGCTAGGACAGGCAAGGTTCCCAGAATTACCCTCAGTCATCACACCAGGTCAATACCAATAATTTACTTTTCTACATCCATTTATATTTTATCAACCTCATTCACATCCTTTCTTTTTCTTAAAATTGAACTGGTGAATGATTATTTAAGATGATCTTATTTTGTTTTTGTTTTTGTTTTATAAGATGGAGTCTCACTCTGTTGCCCAGGCTGGAGTGCAGTGGCGCAATCTCAGCTCACTGCAATCTCCACCTCCCGGGTTCAAGTGATTCTAGTGCCTCAGCCTCCCGAGTAGCTGGGACTACAGGTATGAGCCACCACAACCAGCTAATTTTTCTATTTTTAGTAGAGATGGGGTTTCACCATGTTGGCCAGACTGGTCTTGAACTCCTGACCTCAAGTGATCTGCCCACCTCGGCCTCCCAGAGTGCTGGGATTACAGGAGTGAGCCACCGTGCCCAGCCCAAGATGGATCTTATTTATTTCCATTATATGATTAATAATATTTGGGCTCTGATGATGAAGATATTTGACCAAGTTTATATGTTGCTCCCAGAAAAACAGATGCTTTGCTATGAATAGTTATGAGTAGAATCACAACCATTTAAAAGTGGTGTTGGTGATATGAACAATGATAATGATGACTCTCAATATGGACACCTCACAATTTACAGGCCCAACATGCAGGTCCTAACCAGGACACAATGACAAGGAAAAAGCATGTCATTTTATTTAAAACAGAAATAAGAATAATAGATCATATTTACTGAGCACTTAATAGTGTATCAGTCCTGTTCTGAATATCTTACAATCATTATTGAATTTAATCCTCATAACTACTCTAATGTGGTAACTTTAGTAACTATCCCATTTAAGCAGATGTGGAAAATGAAGCTGAGAGAGGTTAAATGACTTCCTCAGACCAGGCATGGTGGCTCACGCCTGTAATCCCAGCACTTTGGGAGGCTGAGGCGGGCGGATCACATTAGGAGATCAAGACCATCCTGGCTAACACGGTGAAACCCTGTTTCTACTAAAAATACAAAAAACTAGCCAGGTGTGGTGGTGGGCGCCTGTAGTCTCAGCTACTTGGGAGGCTGAGGCAGGAGAATGGCGTGAACTCAGGAGGCAGAGCTTGCAGTGAGCCGAAATTGCGCCACTGCACTCCAGCCTGGGAGACAGAGTGAGACTCCACCTCAAAAAAAAAAAAATGATTTCCTCAAAGTCACACAGAGAGTAAAGAGTGGGGAAATTCTGTCAGATTCCAAAAAGAATTGTATGTTTTAATCACTACACTAAACAAACATGACATTAGCACATGCTACCACTGAGTGTTGGTTGTATTTGTTCTTCGATACCATCCAACAGAACAGTGGAGTTTCTCGCTTTGATTGCACATCATGGTTTATGAAGAGACTTCGACTGACTCCAGCATTTAGTCCTCTCAACAAAACTATCAGGTAGGGTTATTTGCTACCTCCTATAGATCAAAAAAAGAAAAGAAAAGAAAAAAGAAAAGAAAAGAAAAGAAAGAGAAAGAAAAGAAAAACAGCAAGGCTCAAAAGAGGTAAATATTTCCCAAAGTTTAAAAACATGTGAGAAACAGAACTGGAAAGCATTCAAGGCTTCCTATTATATTCTGTCCCAAGGTCCCATTTCTACTGCTACTAATGACATAACAATCACCACCGTTCATGAGAGCCGCTTTCCATATATGTTATTTCAACAATAACTTCAGTGACTCTGTGAGGTTGCACATGGTACAAACTAGGAAACAGAGATTCAAACAGGCTCGACAATTGACTAAGGTCAGACTGAGAACAAGGAGCAGAGAAAGGATTTCCCATCCAGTCTCCAGGATGCCAAGGACTAGATCTTAACAAAAAATATGTTTTATTTTGTTTTTGTTTTTGTTTTTCCAGAGTCTCACTCTGTCGCCCAGGCTGGAGCACAGTGGTGCAATCTTGGCTCATTGCAACCTCCACCTCCTGCGTTCAAGCAATTCTCCTGCCTCAGTCTCCCGAGTAGCTGGGATTACAGGATCACACCACCATGACCGGCTAATTTTTGTATTTTTAGTAGAGACAGGGTTTCACCATGTTGGCCAGACTGGTCTTGAACTCCTGACTGCAGGTGATCCACCAGCCTCAGCCTCCCAAAGTGCTGGGATTACAGGCATGAGCCACTGTGCCCAGCCTAGATCTTAACACAAAATATGTTGATGGTGAAGTTCATAATGAAAATGAAAATGGTGTGCTCTTAATGATAATGTGTATTAAAGTTTGCAACCTCCTCATGGTCACATTGACTCATTACAATGATCATCAAAGGCAAAGGGGCCAGAGACCCCTGACTCTCCACTGGCTCCCCTCTAAAGAAATTGTTCTGTCTTCCATCTCCTTCAACACACATACACACACACACATTCACCCACATACGTACAGAGCTCCTTGTGTTGCTCACTAAATCTAGTATGTGCAAGACCCCCAAATTAGCTCCACAGTAAGTCACTGAGGTTAAAACTGATGTTATAAGAGTTTGTTTTAAAGGGAAAATTAAAACTTGAAGCAGTCCTTTAAGGTAAATTCCAGTTCAGTCTCAGTCAGGCGATATATGAGGAAAACTTGCGATATTACAGTATTCTAGAAACCAAAGAACACCTTCATCCCAACCCTTCATTATCATCGTCCACAGTCTCCATATCTGTACATATTTGCAAACACACAATTACAGCCATTAGTGAATCAGAGTGACCTCCCCAAAGAACAAAGAAAAACATACCGATGTCCATGGACTCCGTAATTTTTAAAGGATAACTTACTTAATCAGAATTACCTGCTACTTTTTCCACCTTAGAAGGAAATTAGAAACGAAACCAACATCTCTGACTTCCTGCTCCTGGGCTTCCCTGAGCACCCAGAGCAGCAGCCTCTCCTGTTTGGGCTCTTACTGGGCTTGTACCTGGTCACCGTTCTGGGGAACCTGCTCATCATCCTGGCCATTGGTTCTGACCCTCATCTCCACACCCCCATGTACTTCTTCCTGGCCAACCTGTCTTTCATCGATACCTGTTTCAATTGCACCATTGTCCCCAAGGTGCTGTGAACATCCAGACACAGCATCACACCATCTCCTACACTGAGTGTCTCATGCAGATGCACTTCTTCATGGCATTGGCCCTGCTGGATGACTTCCTGCTGGCCGTGATGGCGTATGATCGCTACGTGGCCATCTGCCTTCCTCTACACTACACCACAATCATGCATCCCCAGCGCTGCCTGCTGCTGGTGGCCATGTCCTGGCTCTGCTCCCACCTCCTGGCTTTCTCACTTGCTTTTCTCATAGCTCAGCTTTCTTTCTGTGCCTCCCATTCCATCCCACACTTTTTCTGTGATCTTCTCCCAATCCTCAAGCTTGCCTGTTCAGACACAAGGGTCTTTCACATCATGATGTTCACTGAAACCACTCTCTCAGGAGTCGTTCCTCTTACCTGTGTCCTGGTCTCTTATGCCCACATCATGCACACCATCCTCAGGATCCCCTCTGCTGAGGGGAAGCACAAAGTCTTCTCTACCTGTGGTTCTCACCTGACAGTGGTCACTCTCTTCTATGGAACGGTCTTTCTGGTGTATTTCCAGTCCTCATCTCCCTACTCAGCAGATGCTGGAATGATTGCATCTGTGGTATACACAATGGTCACTCCCATGCTGAACCCTTTTGTCTATAGCTTGAGGAACAGGGACATGAAGGGAGCTTTACAGAAATTCTTTGGCTTGGGAAAATGCTGTACTCAGTAAAGGGTACTTCTCCAGAGTAGAGACCCAGGCTCTTCTAAATGCCTTCCTAATTGGACTTCTCTAATATAATCTTGAAAAACCCAAATTCAGGGCAAGATGGATGCTCAATATCACAAGCAGTTTAACAGATGAAGGATGCCTGATGTGGCAGGACTGGAAAAGGACCAACTGGCCAGAGACAGAGCTGCAGCCTGGAGAGAGGCAGTGGCCCACAATCATTACAGGGCATCACAGCAAAAATTGTACTGGACAAATTTAAACACACTGGGAAGACTGCATTTAAGGCAGTTGCAATGCGGAGCAGACACCAGAACTCAGTATGAAATCAAGTCTGCTGAAACTAAGGGCAGGAGGATATTTAAGTGCTGGGGTGAGAGAAAGAACATAAGCTATTTTTGCTAACTGGCTTTACCCCCCCCCCCCAAAAAAACAAACTTCTCATATCTTTGTGACAGGAGGTAGTTCCTCAATGTGGAACAAAGAATTGTCCATGAAAATTAGGTCGTTACCCTCCTACAGAGCCTGGAGGATAGGTGTGCCATCACCCTCAATGATTAAAATGAAATTTTGAATAAATTTTGATGATTGAAATATGAAAATAAAATGATTTCATTTCAAGTAGACAGTTCCCAGGTCGTTGAGAATGATATTCCTGGGTTGTAAAACTGGCAAGAGTCTTTTAAAATTTTTAAAATTTTTCAAGAGGCATAGAAATAATTCATAGGTTTTCTAAAGTAAATGCTGTAAGAAAAGGGAGGTCAGGAACCTAGAGTTGGGAAAGAGCCTGTGTGAAGTTTAGTCAAGTGGAGGGAAACATTCAGTCTGCCGTGGTCAAGGGTGACTTGATAAGTAAACTTGATAGGTGTTCAAGATATTCAAACCTGAGAGTGAGACCACCAAAAGAATGACACCAGATCACAACTTAGGTCTAGAAGGAAGCTCAGTTGGCAGCTCAGTCTGGGACCAAGAGGTCCCACCCAATCACAAGAAATGTCAACAGGACCTGGAATGATCAAGTACTCTGAGCTGCAGGGATCATTTCCAAGACCAGCTTTGGAAGTGGTTCATTCATAGGGATTAACCTCCACATGGAGAAAGCTGAACCAAGGAGATATACTATTTGGTGGAACTAAGAACAAGAATAATACCGGAAAAGGAAAGGAAATCAGGCACAGATAGATCAGGAGACTGGCCCAAAATCACCCAACTGGGACTAGATCTTTTTTTTTTTTAATTTCACTTTAAGTTTCAGGATACACGTGCAGAATGTGCAGGTTTGTTACACAGGTATACGTGTGCCACTGGGGTTTGCTGCACCTATGAACCCATCATCTAGGTTTTAAGCACTGCATGCATTAGCTATTTGTCCAGATACTTTCCTTCCCCTCACCCCCCCGCATCCCCCAATAGGCCCCGGTGTGTGTTGTTCCCCTCCCTGTGTCCATGTGTTCTCATTGTTCAACTCCCACTTACAAGTGAGAACATGTGGTGTTTGGTTTTCTATTCCTGTGTTAGTTTGCTGAGGATGATGGCTTCCAGTTTCATCCATGTCCCTGAAAAAGACGTGATTTCATTCCTTTTGTGGCTGCAGAGTATTCCTTGCTGTATATGTACCACATTTGTTTTACCCAGTTTATCATTGATGGGCATTTGGGTTGGTTCCATGTCTTTGCTGTTGTAAATAGTGCTGTAATACAGATCTAAAGACAATGAGTGACTATTAGTTATTGGAACAAGTTCTTCATTCCTTCATTTTTAATCCCTAGTTTATTCTGTTTGTCCCTACTGAAAAACAATATATGTGAATTCTGTAAGAATATAAAATATAAAAAAACTAAGGAAAAGGAAAAAATTACCCATCATTTTTTCATTTAAAGACAACTGCTGTTAATACTTTACACCATTACCTTTTTGCATTTTTCTAACTGCTTTTGCATTTGCATTTGATGAGAAAATGCCATAAAAATAATTATATATATTTTTTCTTTCTTAATCTATAACATGAGTTATCTCCATTTGACTTATGTATATCTGCCTTTTGTCTAGCAATATTGAGGGGACATTGTGTGATACAACTGCTGTTTCTTAAAAAGAAAACTCTAGGTAAAAGCGGATGGTAGAGAGAAGTCTGGGTTGACAGCAGGACTGGATATAGGACATCTCTTTCTCTGTTAAAGCCTCCTAAGTCTCAGAAGAAGGGAGTACAGATAGGCAGGTTTCCCCACCTATGCAAAGGTGCCACTCATTGGAGGATGGTACTTGGGATGGTTGAAGCAAGGGACAGGGAGCAAGCGCCTTTTATGAGGATCAAGCAGTGTTGATAGAGCTCTTTATTGAATTGCATCACTGCTTTTTTTGTGTTAAATATATTATATCCTTATCTGCTTCATGTTGCTGATATTCCCAGTTAATTCTTCATCTTTTAACTTTGTGGTCTTTTTATCTAAGGAAGTTTTCAACTTTCATGTTATCATTATCATACCATATGCATATCAATTTATATATTATAATATCATATTGTGGCCTCTTCTGCTGGTTGTATAATGAGAACATTCTTCTCAATGCAGAGTTCTTTGAATGGTCAACTTTTTTTCCATTTTCTCATGGCACATTACTTTTTAGTGAGACAAAAAATTAGTTTAGAAAAACAATAAATAGTTAAAGGAGTTCTTTCCCAACACATCCCTCTCTCTTTATTTAAGTGTTTCTTCCCTTTTTTGCTTAACACAATTATTAGCAGATAAAAATTCTGAGTGTCAACGAGCTGTCATTCTCTCATATGAATATGTACATTCCACTTCAGGGTCTTCACTCACAGCATCCTCTCCATGGTGCCTCCCCCATCTCCAGCCCAGCTAAGACCCCCTACTCCACAGCCTATGCCCAGCTGTACCGCCCACAGTGATTAAAAGGAAGAAATCACTCCTTTGTTTTTGCCTTTTTGTATGAATGTGTAAAAGCTGTAGGAACTTAATATTCGATGGAGTAAATTGTGCAGGTAAAAACACCATGGTATTCTCTTTAGCTGATTAATATCAACACTCAGTCCTTCCTGAATTAACTATAGTTTCAAGTATCCAGATATGTCAGGTATTGTGGCAAAGAACTAGGCCAGAGGTGACGAAAGAAAATATAAAAGCAGACTCACCTTGGTCACTAACGAAAGAAAATATAAAAGCAGACTCACCTTGGAAGGAAATACAGAATCATGGAATATATTCTGAGTACCACTCTGAGTAGCTCTTCAATTTCAACTGGGATTACCAGAAAAGAGCAGCACAATGACCCTATGGGTGGTAACTACAAAGCCACCCAAGGATAGGTGACAACTTCACAGACAACTTCAGGCAGAAGACTCCTTGGCTGAACACAAAGGGCTGTGAGTAGGTCCTTCTAAACCAGAGTTCACCCTTGTTTTGCTAATTTGTTCTGCCTCCCACCTAAATTCCCTGAAATCACTGAAAGGGCTAAAATGTGTCTCACTTTTAATCATCTTACCCCGCCTCAGGCCACTTCTTACCCTCTTTCAGCTGTACAGCTATCTTACCCCATCAACACAAGTTCTTAGGTAAAAGAATTTCCCAGTCTCATAAATTTGCCCTGGCTATTTTTCTCATGCTAAAATCAGATGCGCAAATCTCGGCATCTAGTGACATGCCCTGTCCACATCCCATCTTGTACAATCCATTTTTTCCATTATCTCCTTTCCAGGTATGAGCTCCCTATGAGAAACTAGCCCTAACTCATGGATCTGGTCAGATGCTTCCCCTGTGAGATTTGCAGAAGATCCTATAATTTACTAAAATTGGATCCTGACTGTTAGTGGAAAGAAAGGAATCCTTATTGGACATGAAAAGTTATTATACCATGATGCGTTTACATAGAGCTTTGGCTGGGTCAGACCTGAACATAGGTTTCTTGACATCTAGGTCAACTGTGGTAATCAGGACAGTCAATACTTTGTTGTCAAGTTGCCATATAATAATGTGTGGCTGTTGGATCAATATGAAAACAGAAGGAGAAAGTCCAGGGAGAACTTCACCTTCTGCTCCTTGACTCCTCCTCTGAATAATAATTCATCTGGGAGAAGTTTCTCTTCCTATGAGTATACACAGAGCATCTTTAACACCTCTGTTTCTTAGGTTGTAGATAAAGAATTCTGTGTAGGAGTCAACATCAGGTATACCACAGTTTCAATGGCCCCATCTTGAATGAGTAGGAAGAGTAAAATTTCTCAAAATTTTTTTTTCTTGTACTTGAAGACCATACCATGTAATTAAGAATTGAGAAACACATTATGAATAATCTAAGAGTGAAAGAAAAATAATTATGATATTAAAGATATTTTATGAAAATGACAACCAATATGATGCATATCAGAACATGTGGGATGCAAAAAAAAATTCCTAAGAGAAAATTATAGCCATATATTCAAAAGTAAGGAAAGTTTTAAAAGCTACAAAATAATGAGATATGCATCCATCATAAGAAGTTAGAGAATGAATGGTAAAATCAATGCAAAGAGGGTTAAAGAAGTCAGAAGTGATAAACATGAGGGCAAAAAAAATGCTAAAAGAGAAAAACATAAAGAAAGTCATAAAAACCAAACGATGATTACTGGAGTTGATCAATAAAATGTATTCCCCTATGGTGAAACTGGTCAAGAAAAAAAAAAAAAACAACCAATAACAGTAATGAGAGTTACATATCTTCAAATATTAAAATGCAAGGATCTTATAAATAATGTTATGCTAATGAACTTGACATTTTAGACTGAATAGACAAATTTCTAGAAAAATATAACATCAAAACTGATGTAAAAAAATTAAAAACCTGAATATATCTATAACCATTAAGAAAAGTAAATCAGTACTCAAAAAACTTTCCTCAGAGAAAATTCTCAGCCCAGATGGCTAGAACAATGGGTTTATTTTTTTAAGTTTTTCAAGAAAGAATTAATTCCTATCTTACAAGAACTCTTCCAGATAATAAAAAATAAAGAACATTCAAAAACCCCCTTTAGAAGGAAAGAAAAATCTTCATACCAAAAGCTGACAATGTCATTACACAAAAATATAATTTCAAGCAAATTTCACTGATTAATATAGACTCATAAATTTCAAACAAAATATTAGTAAAAGAAATCATTCATAAAAGATAATTTAACATGATCAGTTGGATTTTACCAGTAGTGTGAGGTTGATTTAACTTTCAAAAATTAATCAAAGATATTTTCCTTTCCAGGAACAGTATCTAAAGTCATTGACCAACTCTCTCCCTAAACAGACTTCAGTCGGGCTTCTCTGAGCCATCTTCTAGAGTAGGTCTTGACCTTGGTCCCATCTTGTCTTCAGCCTGCCCAGTCCAACCTTAGCAAGAATACTACACAAACCAGTTTAGCAAGAATCCACCCATCCTTGATATTTGATCAACTTCCTCATCCCCTACCTTTAATGTATAAGTCCTTGGCCTGCCTTTAACAAGAATCCTTTAAGGTCAGTTTAGCAAGAATCCTCCTACCCTTGATGTCTCCTCTTAGTAATTTTCAATCCACTAGCCCCCTCACTCTGCTCATTGGCTATAAGTCCCTAGCTGTCTTTGCTGGGGATTCAAAGTTGAGCTCAGTCTCTTTCCTTATTGCAATATTCCTACTGCAATAGTCTTGAATAAGGTCTTCCTTACCATTTTAATGAGTGTCAAAATAATGTGTTTCTTTAACAGCTTTCAGAATGGACCAGTGTTTGAGATATCAATGTAGATTAACCTACAATAGAGCCTTTAACAAAACTAGCTATCCTGAACCCCAGGTAATAGGTTTACCTTTTCATTAAGAAGCTTGGAAATGTAAAAAAGTCCTCATGTTGACCGGGCCAACTTTGAAAGGTTCATTTCATGAGATCTAAAGTTCTTATGAGGCTGTGTAAAACAAACCAACAACCAAAAACAGCACATCAACAGAATCTTTGATGCTTTCAAGTGTGCTAAATTGCCCATGTCAGGATCAAGCATACTTTCATTATTGGAGGATGAGAAATCATTGGAAAATGTTGAAGGCACAAGAATAGAGTCAGAAAGACTAATTTTTTTGTTTGTTTGTTTTTTGTTTTTTGTTTTTTGTTTGTTTGTTTTTTTTTAATTTATTTATTATTATTATACTTTAAGTTGTAGGGTACATGTGCATAACGTGCAGGTTTGTTACATATGTATACTTGTGCCATGTTGGTCTGCTGCACCCATCAACTCGTCATTTACATCAGGTATAACTCCCAATGCAATCCCTCCCCCCTCCCCCCTCCCCATGATAGGCCCCGGTGTGTGATGTTCCCCTTCCTGAGTCCAAGTGATCTCATTGTTCAGTTCCCACCTATGAGTGAGAACATGCGGTGTTTGGTTTTCTGTTCTTGTGATAGTTTGCTAAGAATGATGGTTTCCAGCTGCATCCATGTCCCTACAAAGGACACAAACTCATCCTTTTTTATGGCTGCATAGTATTCCATGGTGTATATGTGCCACATTTTCTTAATCCAATCTGTCACTGACGGACATTTGGGTTGATTCCAAGTCTTTGCTATTGTGAATAGTGCCGCAATAAACATACGTGTGCATGTGTTAGACGAAGTCTTGCTTGTCACCCAGGCTGGAGTGCAGTGGTGTGATCTCAGCTCACTGCAACCTCTGCCTCCTGGGTTCAAGTGATTCTTCTCCCTCAGCCTCCTGAGTAGCTGGCATTACAGGTGACCGACATCACAACTGGCTAATTTTTATACTTTTAGTAGAGACAGAGTTTTGCTATGTTGGCCAGGCTGGTTTTGAACTCCTGACCTCAAGTGATCTGCCTGCCTTGGCCTCCCAAAGTGCTGGGATTATAGGTGTGAGCCACCACACCTGGCCTTACCATTGGAATTTTGATAAAGATTGCATTGACTCTGGAGGTTGCTGTGCATAGTATGGACATCTTGTTTTGTTTTTTTTTTTTGAGATGGAGTCTCGCTGTGTCTCCCAGGCTGGAGTGCAGTGGCGCAATCTTGGCTCACTGCAAGCTCCGCCTCCCGGGTTCACGCCATTCTCCCGCCTCAGCCTCCCAAGTAGCTGGGACTACAGGCGCCCGCCACCATGCCCAGCTAGTTTTTTGTATTTTTAGTAGAGACGGGGTTTCACCATGTTAGCCAGGATAGTCTCGATCTCCTGACCTCGTGATCCACCCGCCTCGGCCTCCCAAAGTGCTGGGATTACAGGCTTGAGCCACCGCGCCCGGCCTAATTCCTCTGGTCCATAAAAACTGGGTATCTTGCCCTTTATTTGTGTCTTTTTCAATTTCTTTTTTCTTTTTTCTTTTTTTTTTTTGAGACAGAGTTTTGCTCTTTTTGCCCAGGCTGGAGTGCAATGGTGCAATCTTGGCTCACCACAACCTCTGCCTCCCGGATTCAAGCGATTCTCCTGCCTCAGCCTCCCGAGTAGCTGGGATTACAGGCATGCACCACCATGCCTGGCTAATTTTGTATTTTTAGTAGAGACGGGGTTTCTCCATGTTGGTCAGGCTGGTCTTGAGCTCGTGACTTCAGGTGATCCACCTGCCTCGGCCTCCCAAAGTGCTGGGATTACAGGCGTGAGCCACCGCGCCTGGCCCTTTTTCAATTTCTTTCATCAATGTTTTGTCGTTTTCAGTGTACAGGTCTTTTATCCTCTTGGTTAAATTAATTCCTATAGATTTATTTGTTTTTGGTGCTATTGTAAATGGGATTATTTTCTTGGTTTTTTTTTTGAGATAGTATATTGTTAATGTATAGAATGCTTCTGATTTTTATGTGTTTATTTTGCATCATGCAACTTTAATTTGTTCATTAGTTTTAATCGTTTTTCATGGATTCTTTAGGGTTTTCTACATATAAATCTATGTCATCTGTGAACAGAGACAATTTACTTCCTTCTTTCTGATTTTGATGACTTTTACCTCTGTTTCTTGCCTGGTTGCTCCAGCACTGTGGAGCTGTTAGAGAAAAAGGATACTGGTTATTTACCTTAGAGGAGGAGAGAAGAATAATTGGTAGGAGGCAAGAGGAAGAGTTTGGTAGGGCTGGCAATGTTCTACTTCTTGTGTGAGAAGTGATATAATATTCACTCTGTAATATTAATAATTCACTGGGCAATTACTTATGTTTTCTGCAGTTTTCTATATGCATCTTTACTTCATTGATTTTAATAACCACATAATGAGATACTGCTACACACTACTATGATGTCCACAGTTCTGACATCCAAAATGAGATTCATTTAGATTGTTGTATAAAGCTGTAGTTTCTTCATTTTCCTTGTTGTGAGATGCTCTGTTGTATGAAGATATGATGTATTATTCATCAAGTCTATTATTGAAGGGCAGCCAATTTTTGGCCATTAGAAGTAATACTCGATGGTCATTCTTGTGTGTGTTTCTTGGCACACTTGTGTACTCTTTTTGTTCGATGTTTACATATGAGTGGAATCTCTTGATTTTAGGATGTCCCTATCTTCAATTTTAGTATATATTGTACTGCCAACCTGACTTTCAAAGAGGTTGTACCAAATTACAGTTCTATCAGCAATGTATGAAAATTCCAGGCCGGGCGTGGTGGCTCACGCCTGTAATCCCAGCACTTTAGGAGGCTGAGGCAGGTGGATCACGAGGTCAGAAGATCGAGACCATCCTGGCTAACACAGTGAAACCCCGTCTCTACTAAAAATACAAAAAATTAGCCGCGGTGGTGGGCACCTATAGTCTCAGCTACTTGGGAGGCTGAGGCAGGGAGAATGGCGTGAACCTGGGAAGTGGAGCTTGCAGTGAGCTGAGATGGTGCCTCTGCACTCCAGCCTGGACAACAGAGTGAGACTCCATCCCTCTCAAAAAAAAAAAAAAAAAAAAAAAAGAAAGAAAGAAAAGAAAATTCCAGTTGCTTCACATCATCTGTGATACATAGCGATGTCAGTCTTTTTCATTTTGGCCATTCTGGTGGGTGTGTAGTAGAATCTTCTGATTTTTAAATGAGGATTTTTGTGATTACTAATGATATGAAGCCCTTTAATGTTTTTTAGACATTTAAAACATTTTTTTGTATTTCCTTTCTTTTTAACTTTTATTTTAGGTTCATGGGGACATGTACAGGTTTGTTATATAGGTAAATTGTGTATCACAGGGAGTTGGTGTACAGATTATTTCATCACCTAGGTAATAAGAATAGTACTCAATAGTTGGTTTTTTGATCCTCATCCTCCTCCCACCCTCCACTGGTGTCTATTTTTCCCTTTTTTGTGTCCATGCATACTCAATGTTTAGCTCCCACTTACAAATAAGAACATGTGGTATTTGTTTTTTTGTTCCTGTGTTAGTTTGTTTAGGATGATGACCTCAAGCTCCCTCCACGTTGCTGCAAAGGACATGATCTTAGTCTTTTTCACTGCTGTGTAGTATTCCATGGCGTATATGTACCAAATTTTCTTTATCCAGTCTACTGTTGATGGGCATTTACGTTGATTGCATGTTTTGCTATTGTGAATAGTGCTGCAATGCACGTGTCTGTATGGTAGTACGATTTAGATTCCCTTGGGTATATTTTCAGTAATGGGATTGCTAGGTCGAATGGTAGCTCTCTTTTAAGTTCTTAGTGAAATATTTATTTATTTATTTATTTATTTTATTTATTTATTTTTATTATTATTACACTTTAAGTTCTAGGGTACATGTGCATAACGTGCCGGTTTGTTACATATGTATACTTGTGCCATGTTGCTGTGCTGCACCCATCAACTCGTCAGCACCCATCAACTCGTAGAAAATGTGGCACATAT
This sequence comes from Papio anubis, assembly GCF_008728515.1. NCBI lineage: Eukaryota > Metazoa > Chordata > Mammalia > Primates > Cercopithecidae > Papio > Papio anubis. The sequence goes on along the minus strand of NW_022161148.1, from coordinate 9,522 downwards.
ACACCATGGAATACATAACACGGTGAAACCCCGTCTCTACTAAGAAATACAAAAAATAGCCGGGCGTGGTGGCGGGCGCCTGTAGTCCCAGCTACTCAGGAGGCTGAGGCCGGAGAATGGCGTGAACCCGGGAGGCGGAGCTTGTAGTGAGCTGAGATCCGGCCACTGCACTCCAGCCTGGGCTACAGAGCGAGACTCCGTCTCAAAAAAAAAAAAAAAAAAAAGGATGAGTTTGTGTCCTTTGTAGGGACATGGATGCAGCTGGAAACCATCATTCTTAGCAAACTATCACAAGAACAGAAAACCAAACACCGCATGTTCTCACTCATAGGTGGGAACTGAACAATGAGATCACTTGGACTCAGGAAGGGGAACATCACACACCGGGGCCTATCATGGGGAGGGGGGAGGGGGGAGGGATTGCATTGGGAGTTATATCTTAGTGAAATATTTAAACTGCTTTCCACAGTGGTTGAACTAGTTTACATTCCCAGCAACAGTGTATAAGCATTCCCTTTTCTCTGCAACCTTGTAGGCATCTGTTATTTCTTGATTTTTAAATAATAGCCATTCTGACTGGTGTGAGATGGTATCTCACTGTGCTTTTGATTTGCATTTCTCTAATGATTAGTGAGATTTAACATTTTTTCATATGCTCATTGACCACATATATGTCTTCTTTTGAGAAGTGTCTCTTCATATCCTTTGCCCATTTTTAATGGGGTTGTTTGTTGTTTGCTTGCTGATTTGTTTAAGTTCATTATAGATTCTGGGTATTAGACCTTTGCCAGATGCATAGTTTGCAAACATCTTTTCCCATTATGCAGTGTGTCTATTTACTCTGTTGATAGTTTCTTTTGCTGTGCAGAAACTCTTTAGTTTAACTAGGTCTCATTTGTCAATCTTTGTTTTTGTTGTAATTGCTTTTGTCATTTTCATCATGAAATCTTTGCCAGGGTTGATGTCCAGAATGGTATTTCCTAGATTTTCTTCTGGGGTTTTCATAGTTTTGGGTTTTATGTTTAAATCTTTAACCCATCTTGAGTTGATTCTGTGTATGGTGAAAGGAAGGGATCTATTTTCAATCTTCTGCATATGGCTAGCCACTTCTCCCAGCACCATTTATTGAATAGGGAGTCCTTTCCCCATTGCTTGTTTTTTGTCAACTTTGTTAAAAATCAGATAGTTGTAGATGTGTGGCTTTATTTTTGGGTCCTCTGTTCTGTTCCATTGGTCTCTGTATCTGTCTTCGTACCAGTACCATGCTCTTTTGGTTACTGTAGGCTTGTAGTATAGTTTGAAGTCAGGTAGTGTGATGTCTCCAGAATTGTTCTTTTTGTTTACAATTGCTTTGGCTATTTGGGCTCTTTTTTGTTCTATATGAATTTAGAATAGTTTTTTTTTAAATTATGTGAAAAATGTCATTGGCCATTTGATAGGAATAACATTGAGTCTATAAATTGCTTTGGGCGGTATGATCATTTTAACAATATTGATTCTTTCTATCCATGAGCATGGAAGGTTTGTCCATTTGTTTGTGTCATCTCTGATTTCTTTCAGTAGTGTTTTGTACTTCTTATTGTAGAGATTTTTCACCTCCCTGGTCGGCTGTACTCCTAGGTATTTTGTGTGTGTGTGTGTGTGTGGTGATTGTGAATGAGATTGTGCTCTTGATTTGGCTCTCAGCTTGGACATTGTGTATAAAAATGCTACTAATTTTTGTACATGGATTTTGTATACTGAAAATTTACTGAAGTTGTTTATCACTGCTGACATTTTGTTAAATTTTTTTTGTACTCTTTTGTAGTTCCTTTCTTCCTTTCTTAATCACCTGCTTTCTTCTTTTATGATAGAATGATTTTTTTTTGTAGTGGTATGCTTTGATTCCTTTCTCTTTCTCTTTTTTTTTTTTTTTTTTTTGAGACGGAGTCTCGCTCTGCCGCCCAGGCTGGAGTGCAGTGGCCGGATCTCTGCTCACTGCAAGCTCCGCCTCCCGGGTTCACGCCATTCTCCTGCCTCAGCCTCCCGAGTAGCTGGGACTACAGGTGCCCGCCACCTCGCCCGGCTAGTTTTTTTTTTTTGTATTTCTTAATAGACACGGGGTTTCACCGTGTTAGCCAGGATGGTCTCGATCTCCTAACCTCGTGATCCGCCCGTCTCGGCCTCCCAAAGTGCTGGGATTACAGGCTTGAGCCACCGTGCCCGGCCTCTCTTTCTCTTTTGTGTATTGACTACATGTTTATTCTTTGTAGTTACCACAAGGCTACACAAAACCTTTTATAATTACAGTAGTCTATTTTGAAGCTTATGACAACTTAACTTTGACTGCATATGAAAACTTTACACTTTATCTTTTCTCCCCATATTATGTTATTTTTTTCTTCAATTTTTATATTAAGTTCCAGGGTACATGTGCAGGATGTGCAGGTTTGTTACATAGGTAAATGTGTGCCATGGTAGTTTGCTGCACAGATCAATCCAACACCTAGGTATTAAGCCCAGGATGCATTAGCTATTCTTCCTGATGCTGTCTCTCCCCCTGCAGCCCCTGACAGGCCCCAGTGTGTGTTGTTCTCCACCCTGTGTCCTTGTGTTCTCATCGTTCAGCTCCCACTTATAAGTGAGAACATGCAGTGTTTGGTTTTCTGTTCCTGCATTAGTTTGCTAAGGATAACAGCTTCCAGCTCCATCCATGTTCCTGCAAAAGACATGATCTCATTCTTGTTTATGGCTGCACCGTATTCCATGGTGCATATGTACCACATTTTCTTTATCCAGTCTATCATTGATGGGCATTTGGGTTGATTGCATGCCTTTGCTATTATGAATAGTGCTGCAATGAACATATGCATGCATGTATCTTTATAATAGAATGATTTATAATCCTGTGGGTATATACCCAGTAAAGGGATTACTGGGTCAAATGGTATTTCTATTTTATTTTACTATATTTTATTTTTTTTAGATAGTGTCCCACTCTGTTGCCCAGGCTGGAGTGCAGTGGTGCGATCTTGGCTCACTGCAACTTCTGCCTCCCAGGTTCAAGCGATTCTCCAGCCTCAGCCTCCAGGGTAGCTGGGATTCCAGGTGCCTGCCATCATGCCTGGCTAATTTTTTTTTTTTTTTTGTATTTTTAGTAAAGATGGGGTTTTACTGTGTTGGTCAGGCTGGTCTTGAACTCTTGACCGCAACTGATCCACCCGCCTTGGCCTCCCAAAGTGCTGGGATTACAGGCATGAGCCACTGCGCTTGGCCTCAAATGGTATTTCTGCTTCTAGATCGTTGAGGAATTGCCACACTGTCTTCCACAATGGTTGAACTAATTTACAGTCCCACCAACAATGTAAAAGCATTCCTTTTTCTCTGCAACCTCACCAGCATCTGTTGTTTATTAACTTCTTAATAATAGTCATTCTGACTGGTGTTTTTGCATCCAGGAATTTATCAATTTCTTCTAGATCTTCTAGTTTATATACATCGAGGTGTTTATAGTATTCTCCAATGGTTGCCTGTATTTCTGTGGGGCCAGTGGTGATATCCCCTATATAATTTCTGATTGTGTCTACTTGAGTCTTTTCTCTTTTCTTATTAGTCTAGCTAATGGTTTATCTATTTTATTAGTTTTTTCAAAAAATCAACTCCTGGGTTTGTTGATTTTTTTGAAGGAGCTTTTGTGTCTCTATCTCCTTCAGTTCCGCAATGATCTTGGTTATTTCCTGTCTTCTGCTAGCTCGGGGGTTGGTTTGGTCTTGGTTCTCTAGTTCTTTTAGTTGTGATATTAGGTTGTTGATATGAGATCTTTTTAGCTTTTTGATGTGGGCATTTAGTGCTATAAATTTCCCTCTTAACACTGTTTTAGCTGCATCCCAGAGATTCTGGTACATTGTCTATTTGTTCTCATTAGTTTCAAATAACTTCTTAATTTCCACCTTAATTTCACTATTTACCCGGGGTCATTTAGGAGAGATTGTTCAATTTCCATGTAGTTGTGTGATTTTGGGTGAGTGTCTTTATCTTGAGTTCTAATTTAATTGCGCTTTAGTCTGAGAGACTGTGTTATGATTTCAGTTCTTTTGCATTTGCTGAGGAGTGTTTTACTTCCAATTATGTGGTCAATTTTAGATTAAGTGCCATGTGGCAATGAGAAGAATGTATATTCTGTTATTTTTGGGTGGAGGGTTCTGTAGATATCTATCAGGGCCACTTGATCCAGAGCCAAGTTCAGGTCCTTAATATCTTTGTTAATTTTCTGTCTTGAAGATCTGTCTAATATTGTCAATGAGGGTGTTAAAGTCTCCCACTATTATTGTGTGGGAGGCTAAGTTGATTTGTAGGTCTCTAAGAACTTGCTTTATGAATCTAGTGCTGCTGTATTGGGTGCATATATATTTAGGATAGTTAGCTCTTCTTGTTGAATTGAACTCTTTAACATTGTATGATGCCCTTCTTGGTCTTTTTTGACCTTTGTTGGTTTAAAGTCTGTTTTGTCAGAAACTAGGATTGCAATCCCTGCTTTTTTCTGTATTTAATTTGCTTGGTAGATTTTCCTCCATTCTTTTATTTTGAGCCTGTGTGTGTCTTTGGACATGAGATGGGTCTCTTGAATACAGCATACTCATGGGTCTTGACTCTTTATCCAGCTCACCATTCTGTGTCTTTTAATTTGGGCATTTAACCCATTTACATTTAAGGTTAATATTATTATGCCTGAATTTGATCCTGTCATTATGATGCTAGTTGGTTATTTTGAAGACTTGTTTATATAGTTTCACTGGTCTCTGTACTTCAGTGTTTTTGTAGTGGTTGGTAACAGTTTTTCTTTTCCATATTTAGTGCTTCCTGCAGGAGCTCTTGCAAGGCGGGCCTGGTGGTGACAAATTCCCTCAGCATTTGCTTGTTGGAAAGGATCTTATTTCTCCTTTGCATATGAAACTTAGTTTGGCTAGATATGAAATTCTGGGTTTGAAATTGTTTTCTTTAAAAATATAGAGTATTGGCACCCAATCTTTTCTGACTCGTAGGATTTCCACTGAGAAGATCACTGTTAGTCTAATGGGCCTCCTTTGTAGGTGACCTGGCCTTTCTCTCTGGTTGCTCTTAACATTTTTTCTTTCATTTTGACCTGGAAGAATCTGATGATTATGTGTCTTGAGGTTGATCTTCTTGTGGAGTATCTTACTGGGGTTCTCTTGATTCCCTGAACTTGAATGTTGGCCTGTCTTACTAGGTTGAGGATGTTCTCCTGGATGATATCCTGAAGTATGTTTTTCAACTTGGTTCCATTCTCCCCATCTCTTTCAGGTACCCTAATCTACCATAGATTTGGTCTTTTTACATAATCCCAACTTGGAGGTTTTGTTCATTCCTTTTCATTTTTTCCCCTATATTTTTCTCTGCCTGTCTTGTTTCAGAAAGACAGTCTTCAAGCTCTGGTATTCTTTTCTCCACATGGTATATTCAGTTATGGTTACTTGTGATTGCCCTGTGAAGTTCTCATTTTGTAGTTTTCAGCTCCATCATATCAGTTATGCTCCTCTCTAAACTGGCTATTCTGGTTAGCAACTCCTGTATTGTTTTATCATGATTCTTAGCTTTTTTTTTTTTCTTCAGTGGTTTAGAACATGCTCCTTTAACTCAGCGAAGTTCATTATTACCCACCTTCTGAAGCCTACTTCTGTCAATTCAGCCATCTCAGTCTCAGCCCAGTTCTGTGCCCTTGCTGAAGAGGTGTTGTGATCATTTGGAGAAGAAGAGGCACTCTTTCTTTTTGAGTTTTCAGCAGTTTTGCATTCTTTCTCATCTTTGTGGGCTTATCTACCTTTGATCTTTGGGTTGCTGACCTTTGAATGGGGTTTTTGTGGGGTCTTTTTTGTTGATATTGTTGTTGCTTTTTGTTGGTTTTTCTTTTAATAGTCAGGCCCCTCTTCTGCTGTGATTTGCTGGGGATCCACTCCAGACCCTAATTGCCAGGCTGCAAAACAGCAAAGATGGCCACCTGCTCCTTCCTCTGGGAGCTCCATCCCAGAACGGCACCAACCTGATACTGGCCCAAACACTCTTATAGGAGGTGTCTGGAGACCCCCGTTGGGAGGTCTCATCCAGTCAGGAGATCATGGACCTGCTTAGAGAAGCACTCTGGTCCTTGGTGGAGTTGGTGTGCTGTACTGGGGGAAACCCCCCTCCAGACCACCCAGGCTCTCCAGAGCCAGCAGGCAGAAAAGCCCAAATCAGCTGAACTGTAGAGACTGCAGCCCTCTCTCCTCCCAGGAGCTCTGTCGCAGGGAGATCAGAGTTCTGTCCATAAAACCCTGGCTACAGTTGTTGAAATTCCCATATAGAAGCCCTGCCTAGTGAGGATAAATGGATCGGGGTCTCACTTAAAGAAGCAGTCTGACTACGATCTGCCACAGCAGCTGTGCTGCACTGTGGGGACAGCCCAGACTCCCTGGAGCAGGAAGGCCAGGACATGTGACATGAGTGCAGAAATGGTGGCTGTCCCTCCCCTCCAGGAACGTGGTTGTCTCAGGCAGTCTCCAGCCTGCTACCACTGGCTAGCAGGAATTCCAAGCCACTGGGTCTTAACTTGTGTGGTACCATGGATGTGGGGCCCACTGAATGACTCCACTTGGCTCTAATGTATTGGTGTACCTTGGATTTGACTATATTCTTACCTTACTGTTATATCTTCATAAGTTTTCATGTTGTTAGTGTTCTTTCATTTCAACTTGAGGAACTCCCTTTAGCATTTCTTGTAGAATAAATCTACAATACCCACAACTTCTGTTGTCTGGGAATATCTTTATTTCTCCATTGTCTCTGAAGATACCATCATCAGGTATAGTATTCTTGATTGGCAGTTTTTTTTTCTCTGTGCACTTTAAATATATCATTCCATTTTCTTGTAGCCGGAAAAGATTTCTGCCGAGAAATTCACTTATAGTTTTAGAGAGTTTTCCTTGTATGTGATGAGTTCCTTTGCTTTGCTCCTTTTCAAAACTGTCTCTGTCTTTGACTTTTTTAAAAAAATTATTTCCGTAGGTTTTTGGGGAACAGGTGGTATTTGATTACATGAGCAGGTTCTTTAGTGATGATTTGTGAGATTTTGGTTCACCCATCACCTGAGCAGTATACACAAAACCCAATTTGTAGTCTTTTATCCCTCACCCTCATCTCTCTTTGACTTTTAATAAATTGATTCTAATAAATTGATCTGTGAAGATCTCTTTGTATTTAATTTATATGAGATTCTTTGGGTTTCACAGATTGGAATGTTCTTTCCCTCTCCAGATTTGGGAAAATTTCTATCATTGTTTCTTTACATAAAATTTCTGCTCTTTTCTCTTTTTCTGCTCCTTTTGTGATTCTCATAAAGCATATATTGGTTTGCTTGTTGGTGTCCTATAAATCCCATAGGCCTTCCACCCTCTTTTAAATATTTTTCCTCTGACTTGATGAATTCGGAGGATATTATCTGGGTAATTTCAAATGACCCATCTTTGAACTTACTAATTATTTCTTCTGCTTGATTGAGTCTGCTGTTAAAGCTGTTTATGAAATTTTTTCAGTTTAGTGATTGTGTTTCTTACCTTCAGAATTTTCATTTGGCTGTTTTTTTTTTTTTTTTTTTTTTTTTTTTTTTTTTTTTTTGGTTTCTATCTTTTTGTTAAACTTCTAATTTTGTCCACGTATTGTTTTAGTGATATGATTTAGTTGTCTATCTGTGCTGTTTTGGAGCTCACTGTTTCTTTATGATGATTATTTTGAGTTTTTTTGTGAGATAGTTCATAGATCTCAATTTGTTTAGGTTCATTTACTGATGTTTTATTTTGTTTCTTTAGTGTTGCTCTGTTTCACTGATTATATATGATGCTATGGCCTTTTGTTGGTGTCTGTGCATTTGAAAGTAGGTTCTTTTTTCAGTCTTTATAGACTGACTTTGGCAGAGAGAGTTCTTCGTCCGTCAGTCCATCTAGAGATTCTGAGCTAGCCATCTGGCAAGGTCCCCATGTGGGCTTGCTTGCTCATCTGGTGCCTGGATCAGTGGTGGGTAGACTTGGTGCTTGGGTTCATGGAGGCAGGCCTGGATCCTGGGTCCACTGAGGTTGGCCTGTAGCTTAGATCTGTGTGGCAGGGCTTGCACTTGAGTTCATGGTAGCAGGCATAGATCGTGAATCTCTAAGGACAGGCCTGTATCTTGGGCATATGGGAGCTGGTCTGGCACCTGTGTCCACTCAGACCGGTCTATTGACTAAATCCATGTGGGAGTGAGGGCCTATAGCCTGTGTCCATGGGGCTGGCCTGAAGCCTGAGTCCATGGGGGCACTTCAGACACTGAAGCTGGTCTTAAGTCTGAGTCTATAGGGGCCAGTCTGGTGCTGGAATGGGCCATAACCTAGGTCCAAGGAGTTAGGTCTGGTTTTGAGTTGCAGGGGCTGACCTGATGCTGGTGTATGGAGTTAAGCCTTTTGCCTGGGAGTTTGAGGGTGGGCTGGCAGACTAGATCTGGCCTTGAGTCTGGTGCTGTGAAAACTGGCCTGGTGGGCCTGGAGCCTGGAGTGGTGGGACCACCTGGTGCAGGCCTAAAGCCTGGGTACATGGGAGCTGACCTGTTGCTGTATTGAGCCTTGATCCTGAGTCCACAGGGACTTTTCTGGAGCCCAGGGTGGGTCTGGAACCTAAGACTCTGGGGCCGGGATGTTGTTGGGGCCGGCCTGGAGCTTGTCTGGTGCCTGATCTACATGGTCCAGCCTCTTACCAGTGTTCACTGCAGAAGGCCTGGTACTAGGGGTCAGGGGCAAAGTCTGATGCTCAACTCAACTTTCCTTCTCTTGTATGGAGGGTATCTCTCTCTCTTTTGCACTGCCTGGTCTTGGATGAGGGGTGACAAAAGTAATGTGAAACTGTCCTTGTTACTTGGAGGAAGGGTGATATAGGAAATATAAAACTGTCCTTCCTGTGTCTTTTCCTATTTCTGTGTTCTACCCAGGTGCTGTCACCTCTTGCCTGGATTACTCAGTTCTTTAAACGTATTTTTGTGGATGGAAAGTTGTTTAAATTGATGTTTCTTGGAAGGAACAAGCACTGGAAACTCCTATTCTGGCATCTTGCTGATATCACTTCCTATCTTCTTTTTGTTAAGAGAGCTATCATGATTGAATGTTGAATTATATCATACGCTTTTTCTTTCATCTGTTGAAACAATCATATGATACTGTCCTTTGTTCTGTTAATATGGTAAATCATTTTGATTGATTTTTAAAGCATATTTATATTTTTAATTAAAAATGCATCATTGAGGCGGAGCAAGATGGCCGAATAGGAACAGCTCCAGTCTCCAACTCCCAGTGCGAGCGACACAGAAGACCGGTGATTTCTGCATTTTCAACTGTGGTACTGGGTTCATCTCACTGGGGAGTGCCGAACGATCGGTGCTGGTCAGCTGCTGCAGCCCGACCAGCGAGAGCTGAAGCAGGGCGAGGCATTGCCTCACCTGGGAAGCGCAAGGGGGAAGGGAATCCCTTT